>NW_015389660.1:9135-23379 GCF_001527695.2 Protobothrops mucrosquamatus
GCAAGGGGTTTTTTTTGCTTGTTGAAGAGTCACAGAGTGGAAGGCCAAAGTTTCATTCCTAGCAGGGGGGGAAAAAAACCAAAAACTGGAGCCAGGAATTCCACCGTCTTTTCTGCGGCTCCGTCGAGTTCCAGCAGGACAGAAGTGAGCAGATGTGTCATCCCTCTAAATGTAGGTTTCTTTCTCCATGCTGCAATTTGAGTACAGGTGGGGGTTCCGCCTATTAAAAGATAAGCCTTCACCTGGAAGGTACATTCGTCAGCATGCAAAACAACCAGCTGCTTAATTGAATGGATTAAAAAGGTTCACTTGGCATCGATTCGCTCAGAAGCCGAAGTGGTTTTCCAAAGTTTAGAATCCAGGAAATGGGGAGTTCTAGTTCCGCCTTGGGCGTGAAAGCCGGCTGGGTGACTTTGGGCCAATCACCAGGAGACAGTGAGTTCTAGTCCCGCCTTGGGCATAAAAGCTGGCTGGGTGACTTTGGGCCAATCACCAGGAGACAGGGAGTTCTGGTCCCGCCTTAGGCATGAAAGCCGTCTGGGTGACTGTGGGCCAATCACCAGGAGACGGTGAGTTCTAGTCCCGCTTTAGATAGAAAAGCCGTCTGGGTGACTGTGGGCCAATCACCAGGAGACGGTGAGTTCTAGTCCCGCCTTAGTCATGAAACCCGGCTGGGTGACCTTGGAGCAGTCCTTTTCTCACAGGTTTGTTCATTTTCCATTAGGGCCTGAATATTTACTCCATCCCAGCTTAATCTTTTGGGCTTTCTCGCACTTGTGGATAAAGCAAATTGCAAAAGAAGGCAAACCAGACATTTATCCATCATTTATATGTAACTATAGTTTCTGCTCTATTGCACTAAAATAATCAGAAGTCATTTCCTCTCCTTTTCCTCTTCTTTTTCCCTTTTCTTTTCCCCTTTCCTTTCCCTTTCCTTTTCCTTTTCCTTTCCCTTTCCTTTTCTCTTTCTCTTTCTGCTTCTGTTTCCTTTTCCGTTTTGCTTTCCTTTTCCCTTCCTTTTCCTTTTCCTTTCCCCTTTCCCTTTCCTTTTCTCTTTTCCCTTCTTTTTCCTCTTCCTTTTCCCTTTTTTCCTTTTCCTTTTCCCTTTCCCTTTCCTTTTCCTTTCCCTTTTCTTTTTCCCTTTCCCTTTCCTTTTCTCTTTTCCCTTCTTTTTCCTCTTCCTTTTCCCATTTTTCCTTTTCCTTTTCCCTTTCCTTTTCCCTTTCCTTTTCCTTTTCCCTTTCTCTTTCTTTTTCCTTTTCCTTTCTTTTTCCTCTTCCTTTTCCCTTTCCCTTTCTTTTTTCTTTTCCCTTTCTCTTTCCCTTTCCCTATCCTTTCCCTTTCTCTTTTCTTTTTCTCTTTCCCTTTCCCTTTCCCTTTCCATTTTTATTTCCATTTGTATTTTAGATTGTAATAAACTCTAAGAAGAAACGGAATCCCACACCTGCAGCCTGTCAATCAGAAAGACCGCCTTAGAGTTGTCAGCTGAAGCTGCTTTAATAACATCTCTATTTCTCTATGGCCCGCCGGTGCCAGGAGCAAAAAATGAGAAACAGAACAGATAATGTTGATTTTAAAACACATTTTTCAGTGTTGCCTACTGACTTTAAAGGCAGGGAAACATCACCTTAGGCGTCCATAGAGAGAGAAAGAGAGAGAGGCTAGTTGGTTGAGAAAACCCCCCCACACCTTTTGGACTTTGGAGAATCAATTTCGTGTAGCCCTTTTCATTAATTTCCACAGCATCTGCTCAATCATTTTGCTGCAAAGGGCACTCTTAATATTTGAAAGGTTTTCGGGCAGTTTTTGCTAAGAAACAGCTCCTGAGTTTTAAAGCGGGGAAGATGAACATCATTCAGGCAGCCTCAACTTATAACCATTCATTTAGTAATAATAATAATAATAATAATAATAATAACAACAACAACAACAACAACAATAATAATAATAGTAATAATAATAGTAATAATAGTAATAATAGTTATACTAATAGTAGTAATAGTAATAATAGTAGTAGTAGTAGTAATAATAATAATAGTACTAATAGTAATAATATTAATAATATTAATATTAATAATAATAATAATATTGATGATGGTGATAATAATAATAATAATAATAATAATAATAATAATAATAATAATAATAATAATAATAATAATAATAATAATAATAATAATAATAATGTTGGAAGGAACCCTGGAGGTCATCTAGTCCAACCCTCTGCTCAGGCAGGAAACTCTAGAACAGTGATGGCGAACCTTTTAGAGACCGAGTGCCCAAATTGCAACCCAAAACCCACTTATGTATCGTCGGGTGCCGGGTGGGCATGGCCCATTGGGTGGGCGTGGCTGCCGTGGTAACGGCAGCCTTGGTGGGACTAAAAAGTTCAATCAACCAATTCCAACTTTGCGAGATCTTTTATTTTCCTGCGAGAAGTTGAAATTGACTGATTGAACCTCTTTTTTTTTTTCCACACAGCGGCAGAGGCCTAAAGCGAAAAGCTTTTATAAAACCCAGCTGAAGGCCTAGGACTGGGGCGATGGCGCGTGTGCCCACAGTGAGGGCTCTGCGTGCCGCCTCTGGCACGCGTGCCATAGGTTCGCCACCACGGCCCTATACCATTTCAGGCAAATGGCTGTCCAGTCTCTTCTTGTGACTGTTCTAAGTTACAACGGCGCTGAAAAAAACTGACTTAGGATCCTTTTTCACACTTACGACCGTTGCAGCATCCTCAGGGTCACATGATCAAAATTCAGAGGCTCGGCCACTGGCATGGACTTACGCCGGTTGCAGTGTCCCGGGTGGGGGTTCACGTGATCCCCTTTTGCGACCTTCTGACAAGCAAAGTCAGTGGGGAAACTGGATTTACTTAAAAACCGTGTTACTAACTTAAGATCTGCAGTGATTCATTTAACTCAAGCAGACGCTTCTTGAGGAAAGGGTGCTTTATTTTCGATTGAAAGAAGTCCCGGGTGGGAACACAACCTGAATACTGCCAGTGTTGCGTTCAGAAGTGCCATAGTTAGCAGTAGTAGTAGTAGTAGTAGTAATAGTAGTAATAATAATAATAATAATAATAATAATAATAATAATAATAATAATAATAATAATAATAATAATAA
The DNA here is from genome assembly GCF_001527695.2 of Protobothrops mucrosquamatus. Taxonomy (NCBI): domain Eukaryota; kingdom Metazoa; phylum Chordata; class Lepidosauria; order Squamata; family Viperidae; genus Protobothrops; species Protobothrops mucrosquamatus. The sequence goes on from NW_015389660.1 coordinate 12,261, forward strand.
TAATAATAATAATAATAAAGAAGTTGGAAGGGACCTTGGAGGTCATCTAGTCCAACCCCCTGCTCAGACAGGAAACCCTGTACCATTTCAGACAAATGGCTGTCCAGTCTCTTCTTAAAAACCTCCAGTGTTGGAGCATTCACCACTTCTGGAGGCAGGTTGTTCCACTGGTTAATTGTTCTAACTGTCAGGAAGTTTATCCTTAGTTCTAGGTTGCTTCTCTCCTTGATTGAGTTTCCATCCGTTGCTTCTTCTCCTGCCTTCAGGGGCTTTGGAGAATAGCTTGACTCCCTCTTCTTTGGGGCAGCCCCTGAGATATTGGAACACTGCTATCATGTCCCCCCTCATCCTTCTCTTCGTTAAACTAGACATGCCCAATTCCAGCAATTGTTCCTTATATGTTTTAGCCTCCAGTCCCCTGATCCTCTTTGTTGCTCTTCTCTGTACATAAACTTTGTTAGCCAATGAAAAGCAGACAACAGAGCCATTACATCATAAGGAAGACGTCAATCATTCCTGTACACTCGCTGATTACAAAAGTTAGCTTTTTGGGTTGAGTGTGCAGCGGCAGCCAAAAAAACTAACACACACTCCTGGGGTTGCATAAACAGAGGCGCAGAATCAAGATCACGCGAAGTATTAGTACCGCTTTACAAAGCCCTAGTAAGGCCACACCTGTTCGAGGACTACAAGTATGTTAAACCACCCTTTTGCAAAAACCAATCAATCAATAAAGTTATGGCTAACTGAGGTTGTATGCCTGCCTTACATATTTGCGGTGCCTTGTTGCAATCCCAAAATACAAGTTAAGGACTGCACATAAAACCCCAATTCCAAACTTTTACACTTTGATTGGTGTCTTTTGCAGACACCTGGTTAGAAAACAGTGTGTAAGCTCTTGCGTCGGTAGAGTGGCTAACATTAAAATTTCAAGGGCCGTTGGAAATTTAAGGACTTCTCGTTATTTATAAAGAAAAAAGAAAAGAAAGAAAGAAACACGGATTGTTATCAAAAATGTGAAGCACAGCACCGACTAAGCCTGGAAAGGAACATTTAGCTGCCTCAACACTGCAGGAGATTTTTGCCTTATTAGCACCGGCAGAAATTAAATACCATTTCTGTTACTATCCAAGGCAATCTTGATTAAAACATAATTAGCATCGGCCTTCACGGGTCTCCTCCAGATCAGCTGTGGGAAGGAGGCACTTACAATGCCTCCGAGTTCTTGCAAGGAAGTTTTAATTAAATATCTGGGTCCAAAGGCTTGGGGTGTGTAATTTCTGCATTTGAGGATTGGGTGCCCTTTTTTTTAGCAAGGAAACAACAATCCGGCCGGGTGGAAGGATGCAACGTTGTGTTGCGTTGATTATGAAAAACTGGAAAGGACTGGTGCTTTGGAGGATAATTTGACCCCCTCTTGTTTGTGGCAGCCCCTCAAATACTGGAATACTGATCACGTGAAGTGTTAATACCACTTTACAAGGCCTTGGTGAGGCCACACTTGGAATACGGCATCCGGTTTTGGTCACCACGATGTAAAAAAGAGGTTGAGACTCTAGAAAGAGTGCAGAGAAGAGCAACAAAGATGATTAGGAGACTAGAGGCTAAAGCATATAAGGAACGGCTGCTGGAATTGGGTCTGTCTAGTTTAACGAAGAGAAGGACGAGGGGGGACATGATAGCAGCCTTCCAGTATCTTTTCTTTAGACTAGCCAGACCAAAGTCCTGCAGCTGTTCTGCTCTCTGAGCTGGATGGTCTTCTTGTAGACGTTTCACAACCTAACTAGGTAACATCATCAGTGCTAGACAACCTCATCAGTCTAGCACTGATTATGTTATCTAGTTTGGTAATGAAACATCGGCAAGAAAACAACCCAACTCAGAGGGCACAAGGAACCACACAGTCCTCCTCCTCCTCCTCCTCCTCCTCCTCCTCCTCCTCTCTCTTGCACTGATGATGTTCCCTAACTGGGTCATGAAACGTCTGCAAGAAAACCACCAAGCTCAGAGAGCACCAAGGACCCCATCCTCCTCCTCCTCCTCCTCCTCCTCCACTCTGCAAACCCCTCTCCTTTTTTGCACTGATGATGTTCCCTAGTTGGGTCATGAAATGTCTGCTAGAAAACCACCCAGTCATTGTTGTCGTTGTCGTTGTCGTTGTCGTTGTCGTCCTCCTCCTCCTCCTCCTCCTCCTCCTCCTCCTCCTCCTCCTCCTCTTTGCAAACCTCTCTCCCTTCTTGCACTGATGATGTTCCCTAGTTGAGTCATGAAATGTCTGCAAGAAAACCACCCAGCTCAGAGAGCACCAAGACACCCCCACAGTTCAAACTTGACCACGAATATTCTCGTCTCTCGGTTAGCACATGTAATCTTTCAGCAAGGAACAGCTGCCCTCTCAATTTTAGCCTAACAACCAGAAAAGGAGATAAAGAAGAAAAGAGAGAGAGGGGTGCAGAAAGGTATTTAAAAGAAAAAGCAAAGAAAAATACAAAGAATGACTTCCGACTTCTTCCGAAGATCTAAGAAACGAAGCCATCTCTTCATTTAATACGACCACCTTGATTATTATTTTTTTAAAATACCGAGCCACGTTTGGACTCTCCTTGTTCCAAAAGCAGGTTCAAAAAATAGATAAAGCTTGCTAGGCAAAAACCACTTAAGTTTTGCAGGAGTGAAGTAATAACTCAAGTGGGTCCTATTAAACACCTTAATGAAAAAAATCAGGGACAACGCGGTCTTAAAATGTGCGGCCTTTTGTTCCCTAATATTAATATCCCCCAAATGAGAAATAAATGGGGATGAGCTCTTAGCACAAGGAGGCAAAACTGATTTAATGGGATGGGTCTCCAGGTGTGCCATAGAAAGGGACCAAAAGGAGCAGGAGTAACAGAAAAGGAGGAGAAATTAAAAATATCTGCCCCTGCTCAGAATAAAGGGAGTCTTGACTTACAACCGCTCATTTGGCGACCGTTCAAATTTACAACGGCGCTGAAAAAAGTGACTTATGACCGTTTTTCACACTTACGCCCTTTGCAGCGTTCCCCACGGTCACGTGATCAAAAATGTAAGTCACGGACAACCTGGTTAGTGAATCTGTAGCGCTCAAGTGCAAAAAAAACCAACCGATTTTTTAACATGTTGAAAGAAGCTTTTTTTGTTATTGTTATTTTTGACTTTGGTCGCAAGCCTTTGTTCATTTTGAGCCTTAGCTTTCCTCACTTCATCTTTGCAGGCTCGGGCTATTTGCTGATATTCTGCCTTAGTTATGTGCCCCCCTCTTTCCACTTTTTATGTCCTTTTTGTCTTTCAATTTATCAGAGAGTTCTTGATGCAGCCAGGCTGGTTTCTTTTGAGAGCTGCTGTTTTTCTTCTTCGTTGGTATTGTGCTAGACTGGGCTTTTATAATCTCACTTTTCAAAGTTTCCCAAGCTTCTTGGGTCGTTTTCCCTTTGAGGATTCTCATCCATGGAATCCTTCCGAGATCTCTCTAAGTTAATTGGAATTAGCTCTCTTAAAGTCCAAGACTCTAGTTTGACTGTGTTCTATTGTTTGTGCTTGCATAATGTTGAATTCCAATATTGCATGATCACTTTCTTTCTTCTTTCTTCCTTCCTTCCTTCCTTTTTTCTTCCTTTGCTCCTTTCTTTCTTTCTTTCTTTCTTTCTTTCTTTCTTTCTTTCTTTCTTTCTCTTTCTTTCTTTCTTTCTTTCTTTCTTCCCCCTCTTTCTTTCTTTCTTTCTTTCTTTCTTTCTTTCTTTCCTTCCTTTCTTCCTTTCCTTTCCTTTCCTTTCCCTTCCTTCCTTCCTTCCTTCCTTCCTTTCCAACATCTAAGAGGGAAGCCACACCTTCTCTTAACAACTTCATGATTCATTTAACAACTGCCGCGATGCACTTAAAACAACCATGGGCACCCAGGTTGTAAAACAAGGCAAAATTCACTGAATAATTAGCCGTGGAAATTCTGCTCTCCATTGGGCTCACAAATCAAGGGCCACCTGTAAACCTTGGTTTTTTTTCCCCAGGCACAGGACCTAAGATCCCGCCTCTGGGGCTCAAAATGACACCTATGTTGCTCCCCAAAAAAGAGATGAAAATTCGTTGAACCTTGGAAGCCCACAGACACCTGTATAGACCGCCAAGGCGAAATTATTTCCAGCAAGGAGCCGAAATTAGCTCCTGCCGCAGTCACCTAATTGCACTGTGTTATTTATTGATCCACGGAGCAATAAAGCAGAATGATATTTTTATCTCCATTCAACCATCCTCTCGTTTTGTGCGTTGCATTCGAAGAGAGAGAGAGAGAGAGAGAGAGAGAGAGAGAGAGAGAGAGAGAGAGAGAGAGAGAGAGAGAAAGGGGAGGGGGACCCCTTCCAGGCTAATTTCTAAAGAGGTGTGTATTGGGGGGTGGTGGTTATGTATTCCTCTCTTGGAGACTTCAACTCTGCCCTCAACAGGTAAAGGTTACCCTTGTCTTACGGCCCCCGTTTAGTGACTGGGCAAAATTGCAATCGTGAGTATCTTATGACTGTGGCAGCATGGGGACGTGATCAAAATTCAGACACTGGCTCAACGTTACCACTTTACAATAAGCCCTGAGCCTTGAGAAGGGAAGAGAATAAGAGGATTGGAAGGGACCTTAGAGGTCTTCTAGTCCAACAACTGGAGCACCACTTGAACACCATCGGCATTGACAAATTCGCCACTAGTCAATTGCAAAAGGCGGCCTTACTAGGAACTGCTTCCATCCTGCGACGAGATCTGTAATATATCATCAAAGATCCACATCTGCCTATCCCAGGTCCTTGGGAAGGACTCGATAGGTAGACAAAAATGCCAAATCCAGTCTGAACATCTGGCTGACTGTGCGATGATCCATAATAATAATAATAATAATAATAATAATAATAATAATAATAATAATAATAATAATAATAATAATAATAATAATAATAATAATAATAATAATAATAATAATAATAAGTAAAGTTGGAAGAGAACTTGGAGGTCATCTAGTCTAACCCCCTGCTCAGGCAGGGAACCCTATCCCATTTCAGACAAATGGCTGTCCAATCTCTTCTTAAAAACTTCCAGTGTTGGAGCATTCACCGCTTCTGGAGGCAGGTTGTTCCACTGGTTAATTGTTCTCACTGTCAGGAAACTTCTCCTTAGTTCTAGGTTGATTCTCTCCTTGATTAGTTTCCACCCGTTGCTTCTTATCCTGCCTTCAGGCGCTTTGGAGAAGAGCTTGACTCCCTTATTCCTTTCCAGGTTGTCCAGTCTCTTCTTGAAAGCCTCCAGTGATAGACGTTCTCCTCCATGGGATGCTAGGAACCCATCTGTCTCGTATTTTGGATTCCTGCATGGAAGCTGGTTGACTGGAGGGTCTCAAGGCCCCCTCCAGCTCAGGAATTCTACAATCCTGGTCAGATCCAACCAGGATGAAATGACTTAAATGAGGGAATTGACGGGGAACTCATCAAATTTGCAGATGACACCAAACTGGCAGGAGTAGCCAATGCCCCAGAAGACAAACTCAGGATCCAAAAAGATCTTGACCAACTTGAACAATGGGCCCTATCCAACAAAATGAATTTCAGTGTGGAGAAAAGCAAAGTCCTACACTTAGGCAAGAAAAACCAAAGGCACAAGTACAGATTGGGGGAGACCTGGCTCAAAAACAGCCCCTGTGAGAGGGACCTCGGAGTCCTGGTGGACGATCGCTTGACCCTGAGCCAGCCGTGTGCGGCAGCAGCCAAAAAAGCTAATACAATCTTAGGTTGTATAAACAGAGGCATAGAATCAAGATCACGTAAAGTATTAGTACCACTTTATAAAGCCCTAGTAAGGCCACACCTGGAATACAGCATCCAGTTTTGGTCACCATATCACAAAAAAGATGTTGAGAGTTTGGAAAAAGTTCAGAGAAGAGCAACTAAGATGATCCAAGAAGGCTAAAACATATGAAGAACAGCTGCGGGACTTGGGCTTGGCTAGTCTAAAGAAAAGAAGAAACAGGGGTGACATGATAGCACTTATTCCAGTATTTGAGGGGCTGCCACAAAGAAGAGGGGGTCAAATTATTTTCCAAAGCACCAGAGGGAAGGAGAAGAAACAATGGTTGGAAGCTGATCAAGGAGAGAAGCAACCTGGAATTAAGGAGAAACTTCCTGACAGTGAGGACAATTAACCAGTGGAACAGCTTGCCACCAGAAATTGTGGGTGCTCCATCACTGGAGGTTTTTAGGAAGAGACTGGACATTCGCCTGTCTTGAGATGGTATAGGTCCTCCTGCCTGAGCAGGGGGCTGGACTAGAAGACCTCCAAGATCCCTTCCAGCTCCATTCTATTCTGTTCTAAAGCCATGGTGGCTTGTTCTGAGCAGCATCCAAGCTGCAGACTTTTCTTCCGCTTCCTGGGCTCAAAATAAATCAAATTGTTCTGATACATTAATTAGCCTTCATGTAGACGATGGCGTCGTTTTATTTTTCAGGTCCGTTCAGGAAAACCTCTTCACCGTTACAAAACGATGAAAGCAAACATCCATTATTTTGACGAGGACCCTTAAGCTGGTTGCTTTCTCTTTCAAGTGGAAGGAAGAGAGAAAGTGCAAAACTATCAAGAACATTCCAGAACGGCTTCCCTAAAGTCGAGAGATCCATGGGACTACAGTTCCTATGACCCACGATGGCACGGGCAAGTGCTTCTAGATTATATTTCGGCCTGGAAAATATTTTAGGTTATATAGAATAGAATAGAATAGAATAGAATAGAATAGAACAAGGAGTAGGAGGAGTAGGAATAGAATGGAATGGAATGGAATGGAATAGAATAGAATAGAATAGAATAGAATAGAATAGAATGGAATGGAATGGAATGGAATGGAATGGAATGGAATGGAATAGAATAGAATAGAATAGAATAGAATAGAACAAGGAATAGGAGGAGTAGGAATAGAATAGAATGGAATGGAATAGAACAGAATAGAATAGAATAAAATAGAATTCAGAATGAATAGAATAGAATAGAACAAGGAGTAGCAGTAGGAGGAGTAGGAATAGAATAGAATAGAATAGAATTAGAATAGAGAAAGAATAGAATAGAATAGAATAGAATAGAATAGAATAGAACAAGGAGTAGGAGTAGGAGGAGTAGGAATAGAATAGAATAGAATAGAATAGAATAGAATAGAATAGAATAGAATAGAATAGAATAGAATAGAATTAGAATAGAGAAAGAATAGAATAGAATAGAATAGAATAGAATAGAATAGAATAGAATAGAATAGAATAGAACAAGGAGTAGGAGTAGGAGGAGTAGGAATAGAATAGAATAGAATAGAATAGAATAGAATAGAATAGATCAGTGATGGTGAACCTTTTAGAGACCGAGTGCCCAAACTGCAACCCAAAACCCACTTATGTATTGTTGTGTTCTGGGTGAGCATGGCCCCTTGGGTGGACGTGACCCCTTGGGTGGGTGTGGCCCCTTGGTGGGTGTGGCCCATTGGGTGGGCGTGGCTGCGGTGGTAACGGCCGACTGGCTGGGACTAAAAAGTTCAATCAATCAATTCCAACTTTGCGAGATCTTTTATTTTCCCGCGAGAAGTTGAAAGTGCTTGATTGATTGAACCTTCTTTTTTTTTTTTTGCACACAGCGGCGGAGGCCTAAAGCGAAAAGGTTTTATAAAACCCAGCTGAAGGCCTAGGACTGGGGCGACGGCGCGGGTGTGCACACAGAGAGGGCTCTGAGTGCCACCTCTGGCACCCGTGCCATAGGTTCGCCACCACGGGATTCTCTCCCTCTGTTAATGCAGCCCAGCACTGTGTTGGCTTTTTTGGCAGCTGCAGCCGATGGCTGGCTCCTATTTAAGAGATTGTCCACTAGGACTCCGAGATCCCTCTCACAGGGGCTCAGCAGGGGCTTCAAGACCNCACAGAGAGGGCTCTGAGTGCCACCTCTGGCACCCGTGCCATAGGTTCGCCACCACGGGATTCTCTCCCTCTGTTAATGCAGCCCAGCACTGTGTTGGCTTTTTTGGCAGCTGCAGCCGATGGCTGGCTCCTATTTAAGAGATTGTCCACTAGGACTCCGAGATCCCTCTCACAGGGGCTCAGCAGGGGCTTCAAGACCTGCAGGAAGGGACTCGTAAATCAAGAGGCAACTGGGCTTTCTTTGGTTTTTTTTTTCCTTGAAGAGCTTTCGCTTCTCATCCAAGAAGCTTCTTTGGTTCTAGAAGACAGTCAGAACTGAAGAAACTTCTTGGATGAGGAGCGAAACCTCTTCACGGGAAAAACCAAGAAAGTCCAGGTGCCGTGACCGGGAATGATAGAGCATCTCCATAGACATTTGGTCATAAATCACTTTTTTTTCCCCAGTGCCATCGAAGCTTTGAACGGTCCTTCAATGAACGGTTGTTAGTCGGGCGATTGCCTGCATTCATGTCTCTCTCTTCATTTTGTTGAAGGAAAAGTCTTCATCGTGGTTCAGTCCAAGCCGGGAATAAGCAACACGGCGACTGCTTTAGAAAGAAGGTTGCAGTTTATTGAAGAGGAGAGCCAGACAGGAAGATGTGCTCTGGAAGGAAAAAAAGAAAAAAAGGGCTGAGCACATGTAGGGAGTGGGTTTTTATACCCTCTGGAGCCTTTTGTTTGGAGTTGTTTTCTGTTCCTGTTTGAGGCAATTTCCTGTGTCATGTATTCTGAGCTGAGTCTGGGTGTGCCCCTTTGGCATCTGTGGGCTAATCCTATTATGTCCTGTCTTAAAGTTTGGGTGGGGTATGTAGATTTTAGGTGTCTTTGTCTTCTGAATCTTCTAGCTTCAACCTTCCTGAATGGATGATCACATCCGCATTTCTACAGAGCTGGCTTCCGCTTGGGGGAGGGAGACCTGGGGCTATTAAAAAAAACTGGGCATGCTTTTCTGCCTCTTTAAGATCCTTTGAGGAAATATAATTTTCTGCCCTTTTAATATTTCCTTCTCTGGGGAGCTGACTTCCCACAGTTTGCACAATGTTCTGGGGACGCAGGGTTAGCCTGTGATTAATGCGTGTGTGTTAGATGCCAAGGCGCTCGTCTCGTTGGATGCCAGCCTGTCCAACGGAGAGAAGAAAGAGAATCAAATGTTGATCACAGCCAGTTGAGCCGACAATAAACAAACACCGAGGCTTACAAGCAGCTGTGAGTCGAACACGCTCAAGTGAGGCAGCGCCACCGATTTGGTGCACGCATAGATGATTAATTCCGACATAACAGCAATTAACGTTTGGTTAAAACGATCGGTGTGGGGCCAAAATGATGGCTTGTCAAAGGCCCCTGGCTCAAATTAGTCGGAGTTCAACCGGGCTGACCTGATACCATTTGTTCAAATCAGTGAGATGTGTGAGCCCCTCCCTGCCCATCACCTCCCAAATACAGCTTTATTGACAGTTGCCACATCTGCAACAAAGAATCAAGTAATGCACCATGCTAGCAACTGGGAGACAGGGAGTTCTAGTTTCGCCTTAGGCATGAAAGCCGGCTGGGTGACTTTGGGCCAATCACCAGGAGAAAGTGAGTTCTAGTTCCGCCTTCGGCATGAAAGCTGGCTGGGTGACTTGGCGTCAATCACCAGGAGATGGTGAGTTCTAGTTCTGCCTTCAGCACAAAAGCTGACTGGGTGACTTGGGGTCAATCATCAGGAGACGGTGAATTCTAGTCCCGCCTTAAGCATGAAAGCCGGCTGGGTGATTTTAGACCAATCACTGGGAAACGGTGAGTTCTAGTTCCACCTTAGGCACGAAAGCTGTCTGGGTGACTATGGGCCAATCATCAGGAGACGGGGAGTTCTAGTCCCGCCTTAGGCATGAAAGCCGGCTGGGTGATTTTAGACCAATCACCGGGAGACGGTGAGTTCTAGTTCCGCCTTAGGCATGAAAGGTGGCTGGGTGATTTTAGACCAATCACCGGGAGATGGTGAGTTCTAGTCCCACCTTAGGAACGAAAGCCGGCTGGGTGATTTTAGACCAATCACCGGGAGACGGTGAGTTCTAGTTCCGCCTTAGGCATGAAAGGTGGCTGGGTGGTTTTAGACCAATCACCGGGAGACGGTGAGTTCTAGTCCCACCTTAGGAACGAAAGCCGGCTGGGTGATTTTAGACCAATCACTGGGAGACGGTGAGTTCTAGTTCCACCTTAGGCACAAAAGGTGGCTGGGTGATTTTAGACCAATAACCGGGAGACGGTGAGTTCTAGTCCTGCCTTAGGCCTGAAAGTTCTTTCGAACAGTTTCATCTGTCGGTACCATGACAAAATGCCAATGTCTGTTACCCCATCCCGGTTTTGGGGTTGGGTTTTTTTTGGCTTTTCTCGCAGTTGTAGATAAAGCCAAATTGAGAGAGAAGGCCGACCACATCGTTTATCCAAGTTAAAGAAAAGGAAGAAGATGACAAAACAGAACGCAAAGGGTCAACGTGAACTCCACGGAACGGGAAACCCGGAGCGAAAACTTTTCATCCGGTCCTTCAAACGCAGGGTCTGAATTAAACAAGGTTATGGCACAGAAGAGCCCGGGATCGACCCAGGTTGTTTTGTTCCTTGGCATCCGACCCATATTCAGAAAGAGGAATTCGCCTTTATCCGATCCAGGAGAGGCTTCAGGCTGGCGGGATCCTCCCGCTGCGAAGCTTTCTGAGTTGCTGGTCGGAGGAGACGCGGACTTGCTCTCATTCTGCATTCGCTTTGATTTTAAATATCCCTTCTGCATGAAGAACGGGGATTTTGTTTCTTTGGCCATGTATCAACAAGGTCATGTGTTTTCTCTTTCTTTCTTTCTTTCTTTCTTTCTTTCTTTCTTTCTTTCTTTCTTTCTTTCTTCCTTCCTTCCTTCCTTCCTTCCTTCCTTCCTTCCTTCCTTCCTTTCTCTTTTTGTGTGTCTTTTTTCTTTCTTTTGTTCTTTCTTTTCATCCATCTATACCTCCTCTTTCTTTCTTTCTTTCTTTTCTTTCTTTCTTTCCCTTCTTTTCCTTCCTTCCTTCTTTCCTTCTCCCTCTCTCTACTTCTCTCTCTCTTTCTTTCTTTTCTTTGTTCCTCTCTCCCTTCTTCCTTTCTCCTTCCTTCCTTCCTTCTTTCTTTCCTTCTTTCTT
>NW_015389660.1:23663-27732 GCF_001527695.2 Protobothrops mucrosquamatus
TCTCCCTTCTTCCTTTCTCCTTCCTTCCTTCCTTCTTTCTTTCCTTCTTTCTTTCTTCCTTCCTTCCTTTCTTTCTCTTTCTGTCTTTTTCTTTCTTTCTTTTGTTCTTTCTTTTCATCCATCTATACCTCCTCTTTCTTTCTCTTTCTTTCTTTCTTTTCTTTCTTTCTTTCCTTTGTTTCCTTCCTTCTTTCCTTCTCCCTCTTCCTTCTCTCTCTTTCTTTTTTTCTGTTTCTCCCTCCCTTCTTCCTTCCTTACTCCTTCCTTCCTTCCTTCCTTCCTTTCTTTCTTTCCTTCTTTCTTTCTTTTCTTTCTTTTCCTTCCTTCCTTCCTTCTTTCCTTCTCCCTCCCTCTCTCCCTCTCTCTCTCTTTTCTTTGTTCTTCCCTCCCTCCCTTCTTCCTTCCTTCCTTCCTTCTTTCCTTCCTTCCTTTTTCATCAATCTATTCCTTCTTCCTCCCTTCCCCACATTCTCATCTTGTCAGGCACAAAAGATCAGGTCCACCCATGAAGGTCCAACTCAACTGATTTACTGCTAAGGGTCTCTCCTTAGGTATCTTCTCTACTAAGAATTAGCACCTTTGGGGGGTTAAATACGGTTCAATGGAATTCAAGGGAGATCGGACTTAGTCTGCTTGTGCCTAGGTAAGGATTCCAGGCTGCTTCCTCTTTTGACTCTGCCCCCAGGTTCTACTACCACTCTTTCTGCTACAAATGGGCAGCTATAGAAACTTAATCAATCAGAATCCATTCGCACCAGGTAGCCAAACCACAACCCAAGATTACACAGTTACTGCCTGTTATCAAGGCTCAAATGAAGCCGGACTATATTATGGCTTACTGAGCTGCATCAAATGATGTCCAGGACCAAAACTATGCATCCCATAGACCAGAGGTAGGCAACCTGGGCTCTTTTATGACTGGTGGACTTCAACTCCCAGAATTCCTCAGCCAGCATGGGGGAACTATGGCCCCTTCATGACTGGTGGACTTCAACTCCCAGAATTCCTCAGCCAGCATGGGGGAACTACGGCCCCTTCATGACTCGTGGACTTCAACTCCCAGAATTCCTGACCCAGCCATGCTGAGGGGAAAGGGAGAGGTTTCCAAGCTGAGCCACGCTGGCAGAGGAATTCTGGGAGTTGAAGTCCACAAGTCATGAGGGGGGCCATAGTTCCCCCATGCTGGCTCAGGAATTCTGGGAATTGAAGTCCACAAGTCATAAAAGAGCCCAGGTTGCCTACCCCTGCCATAGACTCTCTAGGTTTTGAGAGACCTGGATGAGAACCTGGATTAGACCTGGATTTCAAAGAAGGGCTTGTTTTGAACTGCACCTCCATTTTTGACACCATTAAACATTTGTCCTGTGGGGAGCAGAGGGCTTCCCAAACTGGGGGGGGGGAACAGAAAAAAAAACCCCAAAGGATTTTTGAAATCATCTCCAAAAGTTCATTAACAAGCAAATTGCTGGCTTGTTTCGGATAATTGGCGAAGCTGAGATGCCAAAGGAGATTTGGGTTGTCTTCACATATGGATTGTTTGTGGAGGAAGTGATTCGTGGCGTTGGATTGTTTACTGACAAAGTGAAAAGATGTGAATATTAATCAAGGATCAACACTGCTACAATCTGCCTGGAAGGCAAAAAAAAGCCTTGATGAGCGAAGAAAACAAGAAACGAAACTATGGACGTTTTCCAGATCAGATTTTTTTCTCTCTGCTAGGCTGAGAATCACATTTTGTTCCGCGGATATTTAATAATAATAATAATAATAATAATAATAATAATAATAATAATAATAATAATAATAATAACAACAACAACAACAACAACAACAACAACAACAATAAAGTTGGAAGGGACCTTGGAGGTCGTCTAGTCCAACCCCCTGCTCAGGCAGGAAACCCTATACCATTTCAGACATTTTACAATTAGAGTTTGCACAAGCCATTGTGACTTGCAGTGTTTCACTTAACAACTGCTGTGCTTCACTTAACAAACAGGGCGCATCAATCTCCCACTCCAGTCTACAATTGATTATATTACTTGGTTGGGTAACGAAACGTCTGGGAGAGAGCACCAAGGACCCCACAGTCTTCCTCCTCCTCCTCCTCCTCCTCCCCCCCCTTCCAACAGGCAGGACAAGAAACAATGGATGGATATTAATCAAGGAGAGAAGCGACCTGGAATTAAGGAGGAATTTCTTGACAATGAGGACAATTAACCAGTGGAACTCCTTGCCTCCAGAATTTGTGGCTGCTCCATCACTGGAGGTTTTTAAGAAGAGATTGGACATCCATTTGTCTGAAATGGTCTAGGATCTCCTGCTTGAGCAGGGGGTTGGACTAGATGACCTCCAAGGTCCCTTCCAGCTCTATTCTGATTGCCCAAAGCCCGTCTCCTAGGGAGATGGTTGGCTAAGAAATCTGAAATATAACTAAATCAATGAAATCAGGAGGTTAAGAGATATGAAATATAAATCAATGAAATCAGAAGGATAAGAAATATGAAATATAAATAAACCAATGAAATCAGGAGGTTAAGAGATATGAAATATAAATAAATCAATGAAATCAGGTGGTTAAGAGATATGAAATATAAATAAACAAACTTTTTTGCTGGGGAAAAAAAACAACCCTCAGGATGGAAACTGCACCCTTTGCCGGCTTTCTGCCGGTTAATGACTGCCGGAAAGTGATTTTTATTTGATTTGACCTTTTTCCCCGCTTGTCACTTACAGCAAAAATCACGGGGTGACTTGCTGTTTGTGGACTTATCAAAGCAGCCTCTTGAACACCCACCCAACGATCATGATTTACCGAGCATTGGAGGCCTCTTGGTGTGTGTCTGTGTTTGTGTGTGTGTGTGTGTGTGCCTGCCAGCCAGAGTCTCCCATTTTTTTGCAAACAGCCCCCCCAAAGCCACAAAGTTTTTGCATTCTCCCCAATTTGTGTTCGGAGCGTGCAGTATTTTTGGAGACATCATTAGGGGAAACCCAACTAGGACTCATTAGTGCTCCCGAGGATGGGTGTTTTGTGTGTGTGTGTGCGCGCTTTGCATGTGTGCGTGTGGGGACTGGAAGCTGAGGGGATTAATGATCCCCTGTCTTGCTCTGCCCTCTGATCTCTGCCATGAAATGTCTTCAAGCTCCAGAAAAGTCCTAATTGCTGTTTGCATGAACCCTCAACAAGGTCAAGAAATGGAGGAGCTGAGCCAACTCATTAAGTCAAGTCAGGCTGAAGTTCTGAAGAAGTTCTCCAGCGAAGACGGCGGAGGAAGAGTCTCAAACGTCAACCTCCTTTATTAGTTGGCAACGATGGGTGGCGGAGAGCCTGGAAGTCAACTCTTCACGCCTGGTGGTGACACCGTGGAGACATCCGGGCAGCATAACGATTGGAACATCCCCACCTGGACTGACGCCTCTGAGATGTTCTGGCCGGGTACAAAGATGGGAAGAATCAATCAATCAATAAACACGTTCTCTGCAGGAACTTGAGTTGTTACACGGACAGGTCCAGCAGAAGAGAAGATCGGCGGCTCCGAGCGGAAGGGTGGGGTCCCAGCTAAGGAAACCCTGGTGATGTTACCTAGTTGGGTAAGGAAAGGTCTGCAAGAGAACAAGCCAGCTCAGAGAGAGCCAAAGACTCCAAAGTTGTCTTCATCATTATCATTGCTGTCCTTCTCGTCCTCCTCCTCCTCCTTCTTTCTGCTGTCCACAATCTCAACTAGTGCTAGAAGGAGCTGTATACAAACAGAGAGCAATCCCCTCCCTTCTACCACTGATGATGTTCCCTAGTCGGGTAATGAAAGGAAACATCTGCAGGAAAATAACCAAGCTCAGAGAGCACCAAGGAGTCCACAGTCCTCCTTCTCTTTCTTCTTCTTCTTCTTCTTCTTCTTCTTCTTCTTCTTCTTCTTCTTCTTCTTCTTCTTCTTCTTCTTCTTCTTCTTCTTCTTCTTCTTCTTCTTCTTCTTCTTCTTCTTCTTCTTCTTCTTCTTCTTCTTCTTCTCCTTCTCCTTCTCCTTCTCCTTCTCCTTCTCCTTCTCCTTCTCCTTCTCCTTCTCCTTCTTCT
>NW_015389660.1:27908-42908 GCF_001527695.2 Protobothrops mucrosquamatus
CCTCCTCCTCCTCCTCCTCCTCCTCCTCCTCCTCCTCTCCACAAACCCAACTCGTGCTAGAAGGGAGGGTATATAAACAGAAAGCAACCCCCTCCTAGCACTGATGATGTTACCTAGTTGGGTAGTGAAACGTCTGCAACCCAGCTCAGAGAGAACTGAGGACCCCACAGTCCTCCTCCTCCTCCTCCAGCCCCCCCTCCCCTCTAGCACTGGTGACATTACCTACCTGGGTCATGAAATGTCTGCAAGAAGACCACCAAGCTCAGAGAGCACCAAGGACCTCATAGTCTTCCTCCTCCTCCTTTCTCTCCTCTCCTCCTCCTCTTCTCCACCACCCTTCTCTAGCACTGATAATGTTAACTAGTTGGGTCATGAAAGGTCTGCAAGAAAACCACCCAGCTCAGGGAGCACCAAGGACCGCACAGTCTTCTTCCTCCTCCCTGCTCGCCTCTCCTCCTCCTCCTCCTCCTCCTCTTCCTCTCCCTCCCCCCTCCTCCTCCTCCTCTCTGCAAGCCCCCCTCCCTTTTAGCACTGATGATGTTGCCTAGTTGGGTCATGAAACGTCTGCAAGGAAACCACCCAGCTCAGAGAGCACCCAGGACCCCACGATCCTTCCTTCCTTCCTTCCTTCCTTCCTTCCTTCCTTCCTTCCTTCCTTCCTTTCTTTCTTTCTTTCTTTCTTTCTTTCTTTCTTTCTTTCTTTCTTCTTTCTTTCTTTCTTCCTTCCTTCCTTCCTTCCTTCCTTCCTTCCTTCCTTCCTTCCTTCCTTCCTTTCTTTCTTTCTTTTTCTTTTTCTTTTTCTTTTTCTTTCTTCTTTCTTTCTTTTTCTTTCTCTTTCTTTCTTTCTTTCTTTCTTTCTCTCCTCCTCCTCCTCCTCCTCCTCCTCTCTGCAAGCCCCCCTCCCTTCTAGCACTGAGATGTCACCTAGTTGGGTCATGAAACGTCGGCAAGAAAACCACCAAGCTGAGAGACCATTTTAGAAGGCAGCAGTTTAAATCCAGCTGCAGCCTTTTTGTGATTCCTGATCTTTTCTGCTCAAGATGGCAGAAGCAAATTCGTTTTTCTGCCCTCTTCAGATCTTCCTAAAGGGTTTTCAACTGGTTTCCTGGCCTTGTGGGGATCCTCAGACCTGATAGCCACATGGAGTGGGGCTGACATTAGTCCTGGATCACTCTTGACCAAGCCTCCCAAGTAAATAAACACTCGCACAGTCTTTGTAACCCCCATCCCACCCGCAAATTGGTATATCACCGCGAGGGCTGCAGCAAAGATCGCTGCAAATCTGAAGCGACAGCTGGCTCCTCTACTAGCAAAAACGACAGATTTGATGAATACATTTAGCAGGCTAGCAAAAGAGAAGCATTTGATGCCTTCCTAGGCTGTCTCCTAACGTTAGCGACCTCTTGAAGCGATGGAGAGAAGTAGGGAGAACATCTTAGAACATCAAACGTAGAATAACAGAGCTGGAAGGGACCTTGGAGGTCTTCTAGTCCAACCCCCTGCTCAAGCAGGAGACCCTAGACCATTTCAGACAGGTGGCTGTCTGGGCTCTTCTTGGAAAGGCTCCAGGGATGGAGCACCCACAACCTCTGGAGATGTTCCACTGGTTAATTGCCCTCACTGTCAGGAAATTCCTCCTTAGTTCCAGGTTGCTTCTCTCCTTGATGAGTTTCCATCCGTTGCTTCTTGTCCTGCCTTCAGGGGCTTTGGAGAACAGCTTGACTCCCTCTTCTTTGGGGCAGCCCCTGAGATACTGGAAGACTGCTATCATATCCCCCCTCGTCCTTCTCTTCATTAAACTGGACATAGAAAGGAAGACGGATCATCAAATGTGTACAAGAAAAGCACTAAGCTCAGAGAGCACCAAGGACCCCACAGTCCTCCTCCTCCTCCTCTTCTCTGCAATCCCCACTCCCTTCTAGCATTGATTATGTTACCTAGTTGGGTCATGAAACGTCTGCAAGAAAACAACCAAGCTCAGAGAACACCCAGGACCCCACAGTCCTTTCCTCCTCCTCCTCCTCCTCCTCCTCCTCCTCCTCCTCCTCCTCCTCCTCCCTTCCAGTACTGATGTTGCTACCTAGTTGGGTCACGAAACGTCTGCAAGAAAACCACCCAGCTCAGAGAGCTCCAAGGACCCCACATTCCTCCTCCCCCTCCCTCTCCTCCTCCTCCTCCTCCCCTCCCTCCTCCTCCTCCTCCCCCTGCACCCAGGGCTATTATACCAAAGAAATTTCACTGCAGCAGTTACCTGCTTCCTACCACTTAAAAGAGAACGAGTAGCCATCACCCAATGGAGAGCACAACATTTAGGTAAAGAAGGAGAAATTCCGTCCTGCCACCAGAAACACATTCTCCCTTCCTTGCAAAAGTGAAATTTAAACAAAAGAAAGCAAAGAGAGAAAGATAGAAAAAAAACCCACAGACCCGCCAGGCTCAGCCTGAGCGTTGGGCATAAAATTACGTCGTAAAAGAGAAGGAACGGATTGAACGGATCCGCAGGGCCCTGGAAGGCGCAGGAGAGCAAAACTCACCCAGAACACAAAACAGCAAAAAGAGGCCAAAATGGCACTGTGCCGTCATAATGAAAAACAGCGGAAGGACGGAAGACAAATCCAAAGAAAACAGAGGGCGTCCTCAACTTACGACGATTCCTTTCTGTGACCGTTCGGAGTTGCAACGGCGCTGGAAAAAAGTGAGCGAGGACCGGTTTACCGCTGCAGCATCACTGGGGGGTCACGTGATCAAAATTCAGACCCTTGGCCACAGACTCGTCCTTACGACGGTCACAGCATCCCCCAGGGTCACACGATCCCCTTTTGCGACCTTCTGACAAGTAAAGTCAATGGGGGGGGGAGCCAGATTCGCTTAATGACCGTGTTACTAACTGAACAGCTGCGGTGATTCGTTTAACAACGGTGGCAAGAAAAGTCGTAAAATGGGGCAAAAGTCGCTTAACAGCTGCCTTGCTTAACAACAGAAATTTGGGGGTCAATTATGGTCATAAGTTGAAGATTACTTGTAGAAACCAGAGGGGATTACAGAGAGGAGGAGGAGGAGGAGGAGGAGGAGGAGGAAAACTGTGGGATCCTTGGTGCCTTCTGAGTTTGGTTGTTTTCTTGGAGACATTTCATGACCCGACTAGGTAACATCATCAGTGCTAGAAGGGAGGAGGAGGAGGAGGAGGAGGAGGACTGTGGGGTCCTTGGTGTCTTCTGAGCTTGCTTGTTTTCTTGCATACGTTTCATTACCCAGCTAGTAACGTCATCAGTTGCAGGTGCCACCGTTCAACCCAGAGCTACCAATATTCTCTTCTATTGATGGATAAATCTTCTTCAGATTATCTCTCCTTAGTCTAGTCCAGGGTTAGGCAACCTTGGCTCTTTTATGACTCGTGGACTTCAACTCCCAGAATTCCTCAGCCAACATGGGGGAACTATGGCCCCTTCATGACTCGTGGACTTCAACTCCCAGAATTCCTGAGCCAGCATGGGGGAACTACGGCCGCTTCATGACTCAGCTTGGAAACCTCTCCCTTTCCCCTCAGCCTGGCTGGCTCAGGAATTCTGGGAGTTGAAGTCCACGAGTCATAAAGCGGCCTAGGCCTAGGGCAGGGGTGGACATCCTTGGCTCTTTTATGACTCGTAGACTTCAACTCCCAGAATTCCTGAGCCAGCATGAGGGAAACTATGGCCCCCTCATGACTCGTGGACTTCAACTCCCAGAATTCCTGAGCCAGCTTGGCTCAGCTTGGAAACCTCTCCCTTTCCCCTCAGCATGGCTGGCTCAGGAATCCTGGGAGTTGAAGTCCACGAGTCATAAAGCGGCCTAGGCCTAGACCAGGGGTAGGCAACCTTGGCTCTTTTATGACTTGTGGACTTCAACTCCCAGAATTCCTGAGCCAGCGTGGGGGAACTATGGCCCCCTCATGACTCGTGGACTTCAACTCCCAGAATTCCTCAGCCAGCATGGGGGAACTATGGCCCCTTCATGACTCGTGGACTTCAACTCCCAGAATTCCTCAGCCAGCATGGGGGAACTATGGCCCCTTCATGACTCGTGGACTTCAACTCCCAGAATTCCTGAGCCAGCATGGGGGAACTATGGCCCCTTCATGACTCGTGGACTTCAACTCCCAGAATTCCTGAGCCAGCGTGGGGGAACTATGGCCTCCTCATGACTCGTGGACTTCAACTCCCAGAATTCCTGAGCCAGCATGGGGGAACTATGACCCCTTCATGACTGGTGGACTTCAACTCCCAGAATTCCTGAGCCAGCAGGGGGGAACTATGGCCCCCTCATGACTCGTGGACTTCAACTCCCAGAATTCCTGAGCCAGCCATGGCTCAGCTTGGAAACCTCTCGCTTTCCCTTCAGCGTGGCTGGCTCAGGAATTCTGGGAGTTGAAGTCCAGGAGTCATAAAAGAATCAAGGTTGCCTATCCCTGGCCTAGTCCTTCAGGCCTTCCCCAAATAGGAAAGACAAGAACTTTATTACGGAAATCAAGAGAAACGTTCACGCAACCCGGTACCTTAAAAGAAAGCCAAAAAAAAAAAAAGGGTTGTGGTGGTGGGAAATACCGAGAAAATTGTCAAAAATACATAGACCTGCAAAAAATAAATAAACGAAAAAAAATCCCGCCCCTCGCCCCAGAATTGATGAGGCTTGATTACTAAATTAAAACTAGACCTCCTGGAAACTGAAGGAGCTCTGGAAAATCTTGCTAACCCCCGAAACCCCAGGAGTTGATAAAATATCAGCCCAACGATTTACATTTTTACAAAACGAGCACCGTTAAAAATGTTACGGGCTCTTCGTTAGACAGGTACAACATTGCCAGCCGTGCCCAAGAAAGTGGAAAATATCAATCTATATTCTGACGCCCACCGAGAACAACGCTTAAAAAGAGAATATTTGTATTTTCTGAACGGGGGGCCCTCATCCCACCTTTTTAGCACAATAACGCTGAAGACTTTTGCACATCCCAGCCAACAATATACATGACACCTGAAATGTCAGATTTGGACACCTGGGATCTGACGGACGATGCAAAAAAGGCAAAGGACAGCTACTTCGACTTGATTGATTATACCAGGCTTTGGAGTGAGAACATCACACACACACATACACACACACAAAAAAAATTGTGGCTTTCCGTGCACCAGGGTATCTCAGCCTGCCTTCGTGAACAATTGTTTGGATGATCAGAAAGGTTGAGAAAGGAATACAAGAGGATGATATGTTCAGAAAGGAGAAAGAAGTGGGGCTCAAAGACCCCCCCCCCCAGCCAGCCAGCTTTCGGGACTAGAACTCACCGTCTCCTAGTGATTGGTCCATAGTCACCCAGCGGGCACGAAGATCACTCAATCAGAATAGAGCCGGAAGGGACCTTGGAGGTCCTCTAGTCCAACCCCCTGCTCAAGCAGGAGACCCCCTACCGTTTCAGACAAGTGGCTGTCCGGTCTCTTCTTTAAAACCTCCAGTATCGAAGCACCCACACACAACCTCTGGTGGCAAGTGGTTCCACTGGTTAATTGTCCTCACAGTGAAGAAGTTTCTCCTTAATTCCCTTAATTACAGGTTGCTTCTCTCCTTGATGAGTTTCCATCCGTTGCTTCTTGTCCAGCCTTCAGGTGCTTTGGAGAATAAATTGACCCCCTCCTCTTTGGGGCAGCCCCTCAAATACTGGAATAACTGCTATCATGTCTCCCCTATTTCTTCTTTTCTTTAGACTAGTCAAACCCAAGTCCCACAGAATAACAGAGTTGGAAGGGACCTTGGAGATAATAATAATAATAATAATAATAATAATAATAATAATAATAATAATAATAATAATAATAATAATAATGATGATGATGATGATGATGATGATGATGATGATGATGATGATGATGATGATGATGATGATGATGATGTTGGAAGGGACCTTGGAGGTCATCTAGTCCAACCCCCTGCTCAGGCAGGAAACCCTACACCATTTTAGACAAATGGCTGTCCAGTCTCTTCTTAAAAACTTCCAGTGTTGGAGCATTCACACCTTCTGGAGGCAGGTTGTTCCACTGGTGAATTGTTCTAACTGTCAGGAAGTTTCTCCTTAATTCCAGGTTGCTTCTCTCCTTGATTAGTTTCCAACTGTTGTTTCTCGTCCCGCCTTCAGGGGCTTTGGAGAATAGAATAGAATAGAATAGAATAGAATAGAATAGAATAGAATAGAATAGAATAGAACTGGAAGGGACCTTGGAGGTCTTCTAATCCAGCCCCCTGCTCAAGCAGGAGAACCTATACGATCTCAGACAAGTGGCTGTCCAGTCTCTTCTTAAAAATCTCCAGTGATGGAGCGCCCACGATTTCTGTTGGCAAGATGTTCCACTGGCTAATTGTCCTCACTGTTAGGAACTTTCTCATTAATTCCAGGTTGCTTCTCTCCTTGACCAGTTTCCAACCATTGTTTCTTGTCCTGCCCTCTGGTGCTTTGGAGAATAGTTTGACCCCCTCCTCTTTTCATCAGCTCCTCCAATACTGGAAGACTGCTGTCATGTCACCCCTATTTCTTCTTTTCTCTAGACTGGCCAAACCCCAGTCCCGCAGCCATTCTTCGTATGTTTTAGTCTCCAGGCCTTGGGTCATCTTAGTTGCTCTTCTTTGCACTTTTTCCAAAGTCTCAACCTCTTTTTTGTAATGTGGGGACCAAAACTGGATGCCGTATTCCAGGTGTGGCCTTACTAAGGCTTTATAAAGTGGTACTAATACTTCACATGATCTTGATTCTGTGCCTCCGTTTATACAACCCAGGATTGTATTAGCTTTTTTGGCTGCTCATATTTAAGGGATTGTCTTGTTGGGTGCATTAATGTTTAAGCAAACATATTTAAACACTTGCAGTTCTTTAATTAGCTAAGTTGGGGGTCAAGACCACATTGAATGGATAGAAAAAAAATGACTTACATTAATTAATTCCTACATGCTTAAGCAGGTCAGGTAGGTGTATGCACACAACCTGCAAACCTGGATGAGTTTTAACCTGGCTTGGTTGACATCCCAGTAAGCAGACAAATTGCAACGCCTATCATTGTTTTCAACACCATTGATCAATCTAGTGTGAATAAAGATGACATGTGTTGGTGGTCATTTGTGTTTCTGTCTGTCTCACTGGGTACATTAGAGTTCTGCAAACAACTCTATACATTTGTACCTGGGGGATAGTAGGAAAACAATATTTTTACATTAATGCCTGCATCAGAAAATAGGTTTATATAACCAGCAAGCATGATTACATTGAAGGCAAACACATTTACAAAGCACCAAACAGACATAAAAGTGAAGTTAAACTTTTGGAGTTTGGTGTGATATGTAAACCAAATCCCTTGGATCGGTTTGTGGGTCAGGGCTTGGAAAGAAAGAAAGAAAGAAAGAAAGAAAGAAAGAAAGAAGGAAGGAAGGAAGGAAGGAAGGAAGGAAGGAAGGAAGGAAGGAAGGAAGGAAGGAAGGAAGGGGGAAAGGAGGGAGGGAGGGAGGGAGGGAGGGAGGGAGAAGAAAGAGAGAAAGGAGAAAAGAGAAAAGAGAAAAGAGAAAAAAGTGGGAGAAAGAAAGAAAGAAAGAAAGAAGATGGAAGGAGGGATGGAGAAAAAAGAGAGAAAGGAGAAAAGAGAAAAAAGGGAGAAAGAAAAAGAAAAAGGCAGGAAGGCAGGCAGGCAGGCAGGAAGGAAGGAAGGAAGGAAGAAAAAGAAAAAAAGAAGAGGGAGGGAGGGAGAGAGAGAAAAGAAAGAGAGAAAGGAGAAAAGAGAAGAAAGAGGGAGAAAGAAAGAAAGAAAGAAAGAAAGAAAGAAAGAAAGAAAGAAAGAAAGAAAGAAAGAAAGAAAGAAAGAAAGAAAGAAAGAAAGAAAGAAGGCAGGTAGGCAGGCAGGCAGGCAGGCAGGGAGGGAGGGAGGAAGGGAGGGAAGAAGGAAGGAAGGAAGAAAGAAAGAAAAAAGAAGAGGGAGGGAGTGAGGGAGTGAGAAGAAAGAAAGGAGAAAAAAGAGAGAAGGAAGAAAAGGAAAAATAATCCTGCCCCTCCCTCAAAATCCCTCCCTGCCCTCTCATTCTGAAACTGCCCTTGCCGTGTCCCGCAGACCTGGGGTGAGCGGGGCACCTCAGAGGTCATCTTGTCCAACCCCCTACCCAAGGCAGGAGACCTTATTATGCCATTCTGATCAAGGGATGCAGGGAAGCAGATGCCCTGCCTTGTCTTACAAGGCAAAGCAATTGCTGGACCCTTTCAAAAAAGAGAATGTACAGCCATTTTGATTAGGACGGCCTAATAAGCTCTCCTGCCTTGGGTCGGGGGGTTGGACTACATGACCTCTGAGGTCCCTGCCACCTCTATGTTCTGATTATTAGGTGTCACAAGGAAGAAGGGGCATCAAACATCCCCCCTGAATGCCAGAAGCTCCTGAGATGGATAGCAGCTGGACTTATCTGCCTTCAATACTGGCCATCGATGATGGGAGTTGTAGTCCAGACGAGGCACATGGGCAAAAACCAGAGCAGTCTTTAGTTAAAACAACAGGCAGCCCAGACTGCCGATTTATTCTCGCGCCGGCTTTTGTGGGATTGCGGGATCTTAGCTCAGCAAATGGAAAGAAATATTGTTCCTCAATGGAGCCGGATGGGAACAAGTTTTTTGTTTTCCAGTTTCAAAATTAAATCTCTGTAGACGTGGTTTTTTTTTCAAAATTAAAGTTTTGGAAGTTTAGTTTTGTTCTGTTTCACTCTTATGGTTCTTCCCCTTAACTACTTTGTCCTTAATATAACCCATGGAAGACAGGCCAACAAGTTGCAAATAGTTTTAGTGGTTTAAAAATTTTGGGGAGGGCCTGTTTCGTGGGAAAGAATAGAATAGAATAGAATAGAATAGAATAGAATTACAGAATAGAATAAAATTACAGAATAGAATAGAATCGAATAGAATAGAATAGATATTGTAATATAGAATAGAATAGAATAGAAATAAGAATAGAGCAGAACAGAACAGAACAGAATAGATATTGTAATATAGAATAGAATAGAATAGATATTGTAATATAGAATAGATATTGTAATATAGAATAGAATAGAAGAGAAATAAGAATAGAGCAGAACAGAACAGAACAGAATAGATATTGTAATATAGAATAGAATAGAATAGAATAGAATAGAATAGAATAGGAGTTGGAAGGGACCTTGGAGGTCTTCTAGTCCAGCCCCCTGCTCAAGCAGGAGAACCTATATACCATCTCAGACAGGTGACTGTAGTGATATATTAATCAATATTCAACTAGAGGAGACGATATGTGTATAATGCGGAGGTTTTTGATGCATCTTTTTTAATGTTTTGATCGTTTTGTGATTTGCGGGTTTTTTTCTTTTTTGTCTCCTTGGATTTATTTTTGTTTGAGTTTTGCATTTTGTATTTTAACTTTGTTTTGAATAAAATAAAAATATATATTTTTTAAAAAAAGAAACAAGCCTTTTCCTTGTCCAAATAAACATCAATATTTTCTTTCACGGTTTTTTCAAAGCCACAGACGGTATAATGTTGCCCTCTGCAGGTCCTCCAGCTGCAGGGCTCCAATTATTTTCTAAAAAGAATACAGGGAGTCCTTGACTTATGACCGCAACGGAGCCTTCCCGACGCCCATTATGCTCGTAAGTCGCGTACAGTCGTAAAGCAGACCTTCACGTGACCGCCTCAATTTTACGACCGCCCAATTTTATGACCGCCCAGAGCCCCAGGAAGAGAGGGATGGTTAAGAAGTTTGATATAGGAATAAATACCCTCCATTTTTCCTGGTGGTCGCTAAGCGAACACAGCAGTCGTTAAGGGAACCCATTATTCGCTAAGGCGTGGGGTTTTTTTTGACAAATGCCAGTTTTAGGCCAAAATATCATAAGACGCGGTCATGTGATTGCGGGATGCTGCGAACAGCTGGGTTATCTGCCACGTGAATTATGGCCAGGTGACGGGGCAGGGGAGACGGCCGTCAGAATTTCCTAATTAAGTCTATTGCATCCAAGTAGCACCCACGTAGGAGAGCATTGCTCTAACCATGTTAGCATTGAAACAAATACAACATAGAAACTGGGAGATTATTTTCCTTATATGGATGGAAAGTAATCCAGGAGAGAAGCAACCTGGAACTAAGGAGGAATTTCCTGACAGTGAGAACAATTAACCAGTGGAACAACCTGCCTCTAGAAGCGGTGAATGCTCCAACACTGGAAGTTTTTAAGAAGAGACTGGACAGCCCTTTGTCTGAAATGGTGTAGGGTTTCCTGCCTGAGCAGGGGGTTGGATTAGATGACCTCCAAGGTCCCTTCCAACTCTGTTATTCTATTCTATTCTATTCTATTCTATTCTAGTCTAGTCTAGTCTAGTCTAGTCTAGTCTAGTCTAGTCTAGTCTAGTCTAGTCATTATTCTATTCTATTCTATCCTATTCTATTCTATTCATTATTCTATTCTAGTCTATTCTAGTCTAATCTATTCTGTCCTTTCTCTATTCTATTCTATTCTATTCTATTCTAGTCTAGTCTAGTCTAGTCTAGTCTAGTCTAGTCTAGTCATTATTCTATTCTATTCTATCCTATTCTATTCTATTCATTATTCTATTCTAGTCTATTCTAGTCTAATCTATTCTGTCCTTTCTCTATTCTATTCTATTCTATTCTAGTCTAGTCTAGTCTAGTCTATTTGCTATTCTATTCTATTTGCTATTCTAGTCTTTATTCTATTCTTTGTTTCTTCTCTCTTCTCTTCTCTTCTCTTCTCTTCTCTTCTCTTCTCATATGTTGAAGATTACCTTGTCAAGCGAGTTATATTAGAAATGAGTTTATTCTTTCTAGTAAATGATAGGTGGCTAATTACAAGCCTTCATTTCAATTATAATACTGTTGTAATAGTAAAAGGCAAAAGGAGAATTACAAACTCTGGGGAATTCTTTTGGCTGTTTAAAAATTTGGCTTAATGTCTATATTTATTAAGGACAGCAGCACACACAAAAAAAGAATGCTCTTTTATCTGAACACGGAATTAAATCACAATAGTAATTAGCATCAGAGAAGTAATTTAATCCTTAAGAATCTACCCTTAAATATGGCCAAGTGAGAATTCCTTAAACATCCAGTTATTTGCTGGATTATGATGATGATGATGATGATGATGATGATGATGATGATGATGATGATTTATTTGCATAATAGCTGGGGTCTTACTAATTAGGGGCTATGGTGGCAAACTACAAAGATAAAAATATAAATAGTCGATATGTGCCTAAAAAACGATCAGTATGAAGCATAATATTCTGGGAAGTTGACTGTCCAGTCTCTTCTTAAAAATCTCCAGTGATGGAGCACCCACAATTTCTGGTGGCAAGCTGTTCCACTGGTTAATTGTCCTCATTGTCAGGAAGTTTCTCCTTAACTCCAGGTTGCTTCTCTCTTTGGTCAGTTTCCAACCATTGTTTCTCATCCTGCCCTCTGGCGCTTTGGAGAATAATTTGACCCCCTCTTCTTTGTGGCAGCTTCTGTTCACAAAATTGTCTTTGCTTGTATTTAGTTGACCTGCTGAATTGTGTTACGTGCCCATCATCAGGGATTTTCTGCTAGTTTTATATTGAAAAAGCCTTCTTCACCACTTGGTGCTCAAATGTTATCCTGGCCTCCCACCTTGTGGTGAAAACAGAAATTAGCACAGCTAATTACAGTTTTAGAGATGCCGAATGGGAGGGACCTCGGAGGTCTTCTAGTCCAACCCCCTGCTCAGACAGGAGGCCTATAACATTTCAGACAAATGGTTGTCCAGTCTCTTCTTTAAAGCCTCCAGTGTTGGAGCACCCACAACTTCTGAAGACGACTTGTGTTCCACTGGTTAATTGTTCTCACTGTTAGGAAGTTTCTCCTTAGTTTCAGGTTGCTTCTCTCCTTGATTAGTTTCCACCCGTTGCTTCTTGTCCTGCCTTAAGGCGCTTTGGAGAATAGCTTGACTCCCTCTTCTTTGGGGCAGCCCCTGAGAGATTGGAGCACTGCTATCCTGTCCCCCCTCGTCCTTCTCTTCATTAAACTAGACATACCCAATTCCAGCAGCCGTTCCTTATATGTTTTAGCCTCCAGTCCCCTGATCATCTTTGTTGCTCTTCTCTGCACTCTTTCCAGAGTCTCAGCATCTTTTTTACATCGTGGTGACCACAACTGGATGCAGTACTCCAAGTGTGGCCTTACCAAGGTACTATATAGTGGCACTAGTACTTCACATATCCCCTCATCTAAAATGTTTATGGAGTTGTTTGAAGACTAAAGTCCCCAAGACAGAACTTGAGGTACCCCACAGGCATAGATGTGGTGAGTTCTAGTTCTGCTTTAGGCATGAAATCCGACTGGGTGACTTTGGGCCAATCACCAGGAAACGGTGAGTTCTAGTCCCGCCTTAGGCATGAAAGACAGCTGGGTGATTTTGGACCAATCACCAGGAGATGGGGAGTTCTAGTCCCGCCTTAGGCATGAAGGCCAGCTGTGTGACTTTGGGCCAATCACCAGCAGACGGTGAGTTCTAGTCCCGCCTTAACCATGAAAGCCGGCTGGGTGACTTTGGGCCAATCACCAGGAGACGGTGAGTTCTAGTCCCGCCTTAGGCATGAAAGCTGGCTGGGTGACTTTGGGCCAATCACCAGGAGACGGTGAGTTCTAGTCCCGCCTTAGGCATGAAAGCTGGCTGGGTGACTTTGGGCCAATCACCAGGAGACGGTGAGTTCTAGTCCCGCCTTAGGCATGAAAGCTGACTGGGTGACTTTGGGCCAATCACCAGGAGACGGTGAGTTCTAGTCCCGCCTTAGACATGAAGGACGGCTGGGTGACTTAGGGCCAATCACCCGGAGACGGTGAGTTCTAGTCCCGCCTTAGGCATGAAGGACGGCTGGGTGACTTTGGGCCAATCACCAGGAGACGGTGAGTTCTAGTCCCGCCTAAACATATCCAGCTTCCTCCTTTGAGTTGGCTTGTCAGAATCCAGCTGAGAAAGTCGCAAATGGTGATCACATGACCCTGGGAAATGGTGGTGGTCATAAATATATGTCTGTTCCAGAAGTGTCTGAATTGTGATCACGGAACTGTGCGAGTGGTGCAATGGTTGTTAACTGTGAGGACAATCCTTTTTCAGTCCCACTCCAAATTTCTTAGTGTAAAGCAGCAGTCTCCAAACTTGACAAGTTTAAGACTTGTGGACTTCAACTCCCAGAATTCCCCAGCCAGCCAAGTCATGAAGGGGCCATAGTTCCCCCATGCTGGCTGGGGAATTCTGGGAGTTGAAGTCCACAAGTCTTAAAAGTTGCCAAGTTTGGAGAGTGGCTGGGGAATTCTGGGAGTTTTCTTTAAAGTTGCCGGGTTTGGAGGCTGGCTGCGGAATTCTGGAGTTGAAGTCCCCAAGTCTTAAAAATTGCAAAGTTTGGAGAGTGGCTGAGGAATTCTGGGAGTTGAAGTCCGCAAGTCTTAAAACTTGCCAAGTCTGGAGAATGGCTAGGGAATTCTGGGAGTTGAAGTCCCCAAGTTTTAAAAGTTGCCAAGTTTGGAGAGTGGCTGGGGAATTCTGGGAGTTGAAGTCCCCAAGTCTTAAAAATTGCAAAGTTTGGAGAGCCTTGGTCTAAAAAAACAACAACTGGATTTGTTTTTCCAGATAGTGGCACGATGTTTGCATCTAAATGAATTAATTTGGGGGGGGGAGCTTAAAGAATGAGTTCACAGACAATTTTGGCTCCTGGTTCTGCTGTTTTATTTTATTTTTTTTCTCGATTTGTACAGCTGTATTTTTACAGAATGCATTAATGCAGTTTGATGTAGCCCAAAAACCCTGTCACCGAGATAGGACTGATTGTAACACAAATGTATAAAATGAGGCCAAATTATCGTATTTCCTTTTTTTCTTAAAAAAAAAAGAAAAAAAAAGAGAGAACAAAACAGACTTTGCTTTATTTTATCCGGAGTTCGCCCGGAGTCACTCCCTCTTTTCACAATCCTTAAAACCGTACCACCCGCCGGGATTCAGTTTTGTCGGAAAAACAGAAAGGCACTGTGAAAAAAACCAAAAAAATAATATTTCCCCCCAACGAACATTATACATATATTTATATTTATATTTATATATATATATATACAGACTGGAAAAAAAATACACTTTATATTATCTTAAATTCCTTCTGCAGCTTTAGTTTTTGTTTATTTTAATACACGCTTTGCTTTTTTTTTTTTTTTTTAAATTTTAAACCTTCACTTGCAAAAAAATACAAATACACACTCAAGGCTCTTAGACAAAATATTTGCTCACCGAGACGGATGCAGAATTTTTTTTTTTGTTTGTTTTGTTTTAAAATATCTTGTTAAGTGCTTCTTTTTTCTTTCTTTCTTTCTTTCTTTCTTTCTTTTTTTTTTTTCCAATGGTGGCTCTCTTTAGCCCCTGCCTGCAGAGACTAAACACAGAGACTTCAATGCATTTATACATATACATATATATATATGTATATATAATATCTTTTAAAGGCACACACACACACATATATAAATGCATTTTACATATATGTGTGTGTGTCATTTATTTATATATATATATTTATATATATATACATACACACATATATGTATATATATTTCATATATCTTCATCTATTTACAATTCCGACATAATTTTCTTCACCTTTGGTTAAAAAGTTTAAAGCCCCCCCCTCCCCTTTCGTATCCCTTATACAATCTCTTTCTCTGTTGTGAAACACACACACACACACACACACAACTTTGCATAAAAAGATCTACGCTTCGTTCCCGTAAAAACGATGTACATTCCTCAATTTCTGCCTGCGGGGTGGGGGACGGGTTTTCGACAGTTCCCCCCTCCCCGCAGACGTTGTAAGAAAGGTCGTTGACCCTCTCTTCCGCTTGCACATACACACACACGCACACGCGCACACATGCCACACAAAGTGCACATACGAGTAGTCCA
>NW_015389660.1:45408-63964 GCF_001527695.2 Protobothrops mucrosquamatus
GCTCCTAGGGAAGTGCCCCCCCCCCAACAGCGCAGCCCTCTACATTTAAAAAGGCCCAGCTTCCATCGCACCATTGCGGCCGCCATCTTGACTTCTTTGACCTGGGGAGGCCTCCGCAGCTCCTACTGCATCTCCAGAGGGTGGAGGGGCAACCGTGGACCCCCCTTCGGCCCCCACAGACACCCACCTGTACGAAGCGAGCTCCGCACGTTTCACATTTATACGGCTTCTCCCCGGAGTGGATCCGCGTATGAGTCTTGAGGTTAGCCGGCCGGTTGAACTGAGCCCCGCAGATGCCGCAACGGTAGGGCTTCTCGCCTGTTTTGACCAACCAAACGGCAGATGTTTAGCGTCTCAGCGTTATTTGCACACAAACGCACAACTCAGCTTTGAGTTCTCAGAGTCCTTGCTCAACGTTTGAATCTCTACATCCGTGTTTCTCGACCGCGGCAACTTTACGAGGGGTGGACTTCAACTCCCAGAATTCCCCAGCCCTGCAGAGCTGGCTGGGGAATTCTGGGAGTTGAAGCCCACCCTTCTTAAAGTTGTCGAGTCACTCGCCAACTTGACATTCCCTTTTAATAACACCTTTTGAAAAGTTTAGGCCAGGGGTCCACAAACGTGGCCCCTTTAAGACTTGTGGACTTCAACTCCCAGAATTCCCCAGCCAGCCATGCTGGCTGGGGAATTCTGGGAGTTGAAGTCCACAAGTCTTAAAGGGGCCACGTTTGAGGACCCCTGGTTTAGGCCCTTTAATCCTCATGGAAGTTGAGAATTAAACTCAACTCCCCCGAGTCATCCAGGATAAACTGTCCTGCAGACTTCAACTCCCAGAATTCCAAAGGCTTCCCTAGCTGAGGCTGCTGGGAGTTGAAGTCCTACAGGTGCAGATTGTCCCCCCCCCCAGCCGCGTTGCCAATGTTTCATTCAACAGGGCCATTTGTGACTCAATTTTGTTCTTTTCAATCCAATATTTGAGGGTCTTGGGGAGGGGGGGGCGCACAGATCACAGAGTGCTCTACAAAACACACAACTCAGCTCCCCCCCCTCCCAAAAAAAGGTCATATGCTCCAGGCTGTTTTCCAAGGAAGAACATGAAATTTCCCAGAATCCCCTGATCTGGGGCTATGGAAAGACCCCTCCCTCAATTCCCACGAGCCGATGCAAACTCTGTCCCTTTCTGGCATGAGACACACACACACAAACACACACACACACACACACACACAAACACATCACATGGACCAAAGGAGTGCAATTTGCAAGCCACAACTGTGTAGTCCTCAACTTACAACGATCCGTTTAGTGACCATCACAACGGCACTGAAAAGAAGTGAGTTATCACCGTTTTTCACACAACCGTTGCAGCATCCCCGAGGGGGTCACGTGATCAAAATTCGGACGCTTGACAACTGACTCATATTTATGACGGTCGCAGCGTCTCCAGATCATGTGATCCCCTTTTGTGACCTTCAGTGGGGGAAGAGCCAGATTCACTTAACAACCATGTAGCGGCAGTGATTCACTTAACAACGGTGGCCGGAAAGGTTGTAAAATGGGGCAAATCTCACTTACCAACCGTCTCGCTTAACGATGGAAATGTTGGGCCCAATCGTGGTCGTACGTAGAGGACTACCTGCGCTTGTTACTGGAATGTCTGCTGCAGGGAGCTTTCTCATATTCGTCTGAAGCTTTCTGACACCACCTACAGGCGTCCTCGACTTACGACGACGACTGGGGCCAGAGTTCGCCATCGTTAAGTTGGGGTGGTTGTAAAGCAAGTCATCCTGTGGCCTGATCCATTTTCATGACATGATTGTAAGTGTGAGGACTGGCCCTAAATCACTTTTTTTAGCGCCATCACAACTTTGAACGGTCACTAAACGAATGGTCGTAAGTGTGAGGACTGGTCCTAAGTCACTCTTTTTCGGTGCCGTCACAACTTTGGTCACTAAACAAATGGTCATAAGTGTGAGGACTGGCCCTAGGTCACTCTTTTTTTTGCCGTTACAAGTTTGGTCGCTAAACAAATGGTCGTAAGTGTGAGGACTACTTGCAAATGACCCTTCTTTTGCCATGGCTCTGCTGCCTGGCCCGTCCCCGGTGGATTGGGCCACTTCAAACCACCCTCTGCGATCGATGGCACTCCGGAGAGCCGCAGTTACGTGTCCCCCAGGTGAGGCTATACCTGTGTGGACGGTTTTGTGACTGGCTAGGTTCCCCTTGTAGCGAAACGAGGCCTGACAACGGTCACACTTGTAGGGTTTGTCACTGTGCGTTTGCAGGGAATGTTTCTTGAACGCGGCCTCTTCCGAGAATGGGCACTGGCATTCTTTGCAGAAAAAAGACCGGGTTTCTGTCGGAGAGGAAGAGGGGACGCGGGTGAGAATCGCCTGGAACCGCGCCACGCCGGGCCACCCTCAAAACCAGGCACGGGGTTGACCCTCGCCTCCCTCACCGTCAAAAAAACAAGCCAGGATTACCCCTCATCGAGATTCGCACCGGAGACACGAGATCGGTCTTGGTTAATCCTGGTTTGTTTGGGGTGCCCCGAGGGGGGCGCCTCCAACCCGTGGATGGCCCGTTCACAAACCCGGTTAGGCGCGTTATGAGAATGCAGGAAATGTTTGTACAGCACCATGTGATCCAACAGAAGGGCGGAACAGCCTTCAGCCCCAAATGAATGTTGGGATATAATATTATCTAATATAATACGGCATCTAATAATATGCTTCAAGCTACAGCAAAATCAGAAACGGGGGAATACGAAAAGGGTAACATTTCTGAACCTAATTTCACATACAGGTAGTCCTCGACTTACGACCAAAATTTTTGTTGCTAAGCAAGACGGTTGTTAAGTGAGATTTGCCCCCTTTTATGCCAGGGTTGTTAAGTGAATCACTGCAGTAGTCAGAAGGTTGCAAAAGGGGATCCCATGACCCCAGAACCATCATAAATATATGAGTCGCGTGCCATTTTATGAACTTTTATGCCACGGTCGTTAAGCGAATCGCTGAAATTGTGAAAGTCATTAAGTGAATCTGGCTTCCCTCGTTGCCTCTGACTGTCAGAAGCCAGCTGGAATGGTTGCAAATGGTGATCACATCAACCTGGGATGCAGCAACCGTCATAAATACATTCATAGTGCCAAGCTATGAATTTTGTTCACGTGACCGTGCGGAGGACGCAATGGTCATAAGTGCGAAGCCCAGTCGTAAGTGCAAGGCCTTGTCATAAGCACGAGGTCCAGTCCTAAGTCACTTTTGTCAGTGCCATTGGAACTTTGTCTCTAAACAAATGGCTGTAATTCGAGGATTACCTGTATTAAACTGACCCCGTCTGCAAAAGATGAGCCTCCCCACTCAAGCAGAGTCTATCTTTAAGCAGAAATAAACTTCTGCCTGCTCGGTATATCGAGGCAAGGAGTCAAGCCATCCTTTTAACCAACATGACGATCACCCCCCAAAAAATATCGGACACTTTTGTGGACTTACCACAACTGGAATCTGAATATTCCGATTGGGTTTCCCCCATTTCTTCTCCAAAGTTGGATCCGGGGGTATGAAGGCACATGTCCGAATGCTGCGGTGACCGAGAACCGCAGGAGCTGCACTTGGACGAATGCAGATACAACGGGGACTGGTCCTCACTGCTCTGAGGAGAACCATCAAGTGACCTAGAAGAAGCAAGAAACTGGGTTAAGACTAACATCCAGTGGCGGGAAACTGCCCTTTGATTCTTCAAGGGCTGAGCTAAACTGCGGTTTGTTACTCAGATAATACTCGACTCGGCTATCGCATTTGGCGAAGAAAGAGCTTCTTTAAGTTACAATTTGGCGACCACAAAGGGTCCTCAAGTCTCTTCAGGCAGTCCATGAAGTCAAATACGTAAATATTTTAAAATTTCTCGGTGTTACTCGGTAATCCTCGACTTATGACCACAACAGAGCCCAAAATTTCTATTGCTAAGCGAGCTATTGAATTTTGCCCCATTTTACGACCTGCAGTTGTTAAGTGAGTAACACAGTTGTTAAGTGAATCTGGCTTGTCAGAAGGTCGCAAAAGGGGATCATCACATGACCCCGGGACAATGCGACCGTCATAAATGAGAGTCAGTTGCCAAGCATCTGAATTTTGATCACGGGACCGTGAGGATGCTGCAACGGTCGTAAGTGTGAAAAACCATCCTAAGCCATTTTTTTCAGTGCCGTTGTAACTTTGAATGGTCCCTAAATAAACTGTCGTAAGTAAAAGACCATGCGTAATTTCTAGCGCAGTGAGTATCGATAGATGCAATACACACTAGCCAAACTCTTTGGGTTCCTCAACCGTTTTTAAGAAGATAAAGGGGTCCTGCAAATGAGCTACACTATAAACCAAGATGTACAAACCAACATTTGTCCTGTTCCAACTCACCAAGGTTTATATCCCTGTTAATCAAACTGCCTGAAGTGTAGATTTAACAACAGGTTGCCGGTTTTAATATGCTGGCCAATGGCAAGCAATGCAGGGACTCTGCTCAGCCTATGCGCACCCCATATTAACATGCACCCCAAATTAACCACTTACCAGGAACAGCGTTGTACAGTTGAACCCTAAACCCAGTAAGCAAGGCGAGTACACACAACTCCTAAATCCACGCACACACAACGGTAAAACTGACTTCGGATCTCCTATGAATACGGGCATTTCTTCCCTAGCTGACCTGGGGACAGGGGTGTTGTGTGAACTACAAGCGCAGCATAATGGAGGAAGTTGTGGCCTGCCATCTCAACACCCCAGCCACACCGAAAGGAATTCTCACAGCTCCCAAAAGCTGGAAGACTTTTTTTTTCATGATGTACCCGTAGCTAAAATGAATTTAACCAAATTGATAAGGTGACGAGTACATGTACGTGGAAGTTAAGGATGATTTATTAGGTAAATAAATAGATAGCCTGTGCCCTTTTGGGGTAATTGTTTCAGAAATATTTCCTTAACCTAAACAAAATAACCAAAGATGGGGGAAAAAACGGTGAGGATAGGAGTGACTTTCGACTTCTTGCTGGCTTTCCCATTGAGTTTTCTTTGGAGAATCAGCGGTGTATAGAAAATCTTCCTTCCTTCCTTCCTTCCTTCCTTCCTTCCTTCCTTCCTTCCTTCCTTCCTTCCTCCCTCCCTTTCTTCCCTCCTTCTTTTCTTCCCTTCCATTTCCTGCCTGCAAGCGGTTATTGGTAAAGGAAGCAAGGGATTGCTAGAATGCCTGGGAAATTGTCATGGAATCTCAAAACTGAAGACCACACGATTGCAGCAGCAGCTCAGCAAGGCAGCAACAGCCAATAGCACTAAAGCAACCATACCTCCCCCAAATTCCATCCCCTTGAAGTTGTGGGTCCCAGATTTTAAACGCTGCGTAAGCTCGTCCATTTGAGCTACCTGGCTTCAACAAAGGTTGCGTTATGACCCACTGTTTCGCCCAGTTAAAGGTCACAAGAGTTTAACAGTGTATAGATTACACTGACACTCAAGAAAAGCACTTCTGGAGGATACAGGGTTGGGAAGAGATGGCTGAATTAAATTAATTCAGCTTTTCTTGGCCTCAGCAACTCGAAGATGTGCGGACTTCACCTTCTGGCTGGGGAATTCTGGGAGCTGAAGTCCACACATCTTCCACCTTGCTAAAATTGCAAAACGCTGCCCTAACTCAAAATATATTTTAGCACCCCAGTGGCTAGTACGATCAGACCTGGCAAGAAATTTGGATGAGACACCACTAGTAAATCCAAATCTACACACACATGAACACCAACACGCACACCCGCTACTGATCCAAGAAGGAAGAGGCCCTTTGCCTCGTACCTGTTAAGAATATTGTTTAGGCGGCTCGCTTGCGGGATGGTTGAGTCTTCCCCGTTGATGTTGAGCTTGGTTGGGGACTGCACATCCATGTTCTCGGGTTCCAGCGATTGCTGACATGCCAAGGAGGGCCCGTACGGCCGTGGGGAGAGGGTCCCAGCCTCGGTGTGTTCGGGGCCGTCCTCCTTGGCATTCTGGTTGAGCGAGTTGAGCACGATAAACTTGTACTTTTTCCAGTTGCACGCCTTGGGGTCCGTGGGACTCTTAGCCGACGTCGCGCTCGGACTGATACAGGCGTTCTTACTGCTGCTGGACTCGGTTGGCGAGTTGGGTTGGCAGTCCGACTTCTGCGGGCTCTGAGGGCTGGTCACCACCTTCCGGTTCATGGGTGCGTTGGTGGGCTCGAAGCACTGGGTCCTCTTGGCTTCGGGAGCGGACCTCTCCTCCACCTTGCTCGTTTTGCCGCACGCAAAGTAGGCGTTGTTGACAGCCAGGGAGGGTGCAGGATCAGGACCTGTCGCGGCACCGTAACGGACTTCAGTTTTGTTCTCCT
This sequence comes from Protobothrops mucrosquamatus, assembly GCF_001527695.2. Lineage (NCBI taxonomy): Eukaryota > Metazoa > Chordata > Lepidosauria > Squamata > Viperidae > Protobothrops > Protobothrops mucrosquamatus. The sequence goes on from NW_015389660.1 coordinate 51,796, forward strand.
CGGCCGCTTCTTCCTTCGGAGAGTAGACGGCGGGGTGGCAGAGGCTGGGGGAGATATTAGCCACCACCCTGGTAAACTCAGCGGCGTTGGTCCGTTGCATGTTGCAGGGCGCCACGCGCTCTCTCGGAAAGGGGTGCCCTCTCGAAGCCTCCGAGATGGGCATCCGTGCATCTCGTAGTTCTTCGTCCGAATACAGGTATCCGCCGATGGGCACAGGGTTGTAGCTAGTGTAGGAGATGGGGGATCCGGACATGCTGCTGTACAAACTGGGCATGAAGGCTCGCCCGTCACAAACGGAACCGTTCCGAAGCGGTAAGTTGCTTTCTGAGATATCCCGGCTCCTGTAAGCCATCATGTTGGGTTGGCTGAGCATCTGGTTAGCTAAGAAATCTTCCCGGGAGCTTTTGGCAGCCGAGACCATTTCCGTTTCACTGAAGCCAGAGGAAAAATGACGTTACGACACAGGTAGTCCCCGATTTACGGCCACAATTGAGCCCCAAAAATTTCCGCTGCTAAACGCGACGGTTGTTACGTGAGTTTTGCCCTGTTCTACGGCCATTTCTGCCATGGTTGTTAGGTGAATCACTGCCGTTGTTAAGCTAGTAACCCATTCGTTAAGTGAATCTGGCTTCCCCCACTGACTTTGCTTGTCGAAAGGTCGCAAAAGGGGATCCCGGGACACGGTGACCATCGTAAATACGAGTCGGTTGCCATGTGTCTAAATTTTCATCACGTGACCACGGGGATGCTACAACCGTCGTAAGTGTGAATAAATGGTCCTAAGTCCCTTTTTTCAGTGCCGTTGTAACTTTGAACGGTCACTAAATGAACTGTTGTAAGATGAGGACTATCTGTACTGTATTTGGAGCCCCCCTTAGTTAAAAACATTCAGCAAACGCCCAGCAGAGGGCAGCACCTAACTGAAGCTAGGTGCTCTCCCAAAGCTAAACTGAGTTAAACTTGGTTTAATGCTCGGATGGGAGATTTTGTCCTGTCCGTCGCTGGCTGTGGGATCCCGAGTAGACTCCCAGCACTTTCTAAAACACCTAGAATTCCCCTTAGGCCAGTGTTTCTCAATCTTGGCCATCTTGAAGAGGTGTGGACTTCATCTCCCAGAATTACCCACCGGCTGGGGAATTCTGGGAATTGAAGTCCACGCCTCTTAATATGGCCAAAAGTTGAGACACGATGCCTTAGGTTGCTAGGAATTCATCCTACAACCTCTTATCTCAGAAGTGGATGAAGAAAACTAGTCTTTTTTTTAGGGGTAGAAAACCACCGCCTCCGGGAAGGCAGGGGTACCGCGTTCAAATCCCACCTCGCGCTATAAAACCACCCTGTCTCTCACCTGGAGTTCAGGAGCCTCCGGCAGGTGTCCACCACGTGCTCCATCTGCAGGTAGAGAGCGGTGGCCATCACCGCCAGGATGTTGGTCTCCCGCAAATTGAGGCGAGACGTGTACATAAAATCCAGCAGGATCCCAAATCCTTCCGGACTGATCTCCGGATCTAAATTCAGGACCGACAAGTTGCACTTTAGCTGGTCGGTGAAGATGCTATAGAAAAGGCCGCTGCGGGGAAGGAAAGGGATAATTCTGGTCAAGACGTTGCAAAAAAAAAAAGGCGTTGAAACTTTGGGAAAAGGTGCAGAGAAGAGCAACCGAGACGATTAAAGGTCCGGAGACTAAAACATACGAAGAACGGCTGCGGGATTTGGGTATGGCCAGTCTAAAGAGAAGGAGAAATAGGGGGGAGATGATAGCAGTCTCCCAGTATTCTGCAAGGCTGTTTGGGTGGCTGCAATGGGGCCATGATGTGGCCGCAATGTGACTGCGATGCTGCAACGTGGCTACGACGTGGCTGCATCGACATGCCACAGTGAAAGTTTTGGGGCATGTCGGCGCCTCTCACCTGCAGGCCATCAGCACCGTTTTGTGCGCCCGGAATTGCTCCCGGCTCACGATAATGACCACGTCGGTAAGGATATCCCGGCTCCGAAGGCGGTTGAGGTTGAGCAGAACGTCGCTGGCGTGCCGGGTGAACTGGATGCAGCTGTCGGCCGGGGAGGCCATCTTGGTTGTGTCCTGGGGGGGGGGCAGGTAGAAGGGGGGGGATATTTACTTAATTTCGTTGTGAGTTACACAATTGACAATAAAGATATTCTATTCTACTCTATATTCTATTCTATTCATTTTCTATTCTATTCTATTCAATTCTATATTCTATTCTATTCTATTCATTTTCTATATTCTATTCTATTCTATTCATTTTCTATTCTATTCTATTCATTTTCTATATTCTATTCTATTCTATTCTATTCTATTCTATTCTATTCTATTCGAATGCTTGTAAGTTGAGGACTGCCTGTAGGGGGAGAGAGGGTTTGGTCCGTGCCCTCCTGTGCCCACCTGTATACGGTTCCCGGCTGCCTCTAATGAAATATTCCGCGAGGGACGCTGGGCGACGTGACTGGCACAGCATGGAATTTCAAGCACATCCCTCAGGCTTCAACTCACAATCCCAACGACGCTTTCGGACCTGGGCGAATTTAAACAAAAAAAGCAGGGAAAAAGAGAAGAAGGGGAAAAAAAGCGTCAGAAATTAGCCAGGTTAAGACCTCGCTCAAAACTTTCCAGATTCGGCTTTGGAGAAAGCAGGGTCACATCCCAAACCATCACCATCAAGGGTGTCGCGCGGTCGTTACATGGATCCGGCTGCCTGCGTTGACTTTGCGGGTCCCAAGGGAGATCACGTGACCCTCGTCATGAATACGTGCCAGTGGTCAAGCACCCGAATTGTGATTACTTGACCGTAGGGATGTCGCGAGGGTCATAAGTGCGAGGATTTCTTTCCCCCAGTGTCGCCGTAACTTTAAACGATGGCTTAAGCCCAAATCTCTGCATTAGAAAGGTGAGAAAGAGGGATCCACCTTTTCTCCAAAGCACCAGGAGGCAGGACAAGAAACGACGGATGGAAAGCAATCAAGGAGAGAAGCAAGCTGGAACTAAGGAGGAATTTCCTGACAGTGAGGACGATTAACCAGTGAATGCTCCATCACTGGAGGTTTTTAAGAAGAGACTGGACAGCCATTTTGACTGGAAAGGTATACAGTCTCCTGTTTGAGGAGGGTATTGGACTAGATGACCTCCAAGATCCCTTCCAGATTCTATTCTATTCTATTCTATTCTATTCTATTCTATTCTATTCTATTCTATTCTATTCTATTCTCCATTCCATTCCATTCCATTCCATTCTCCATTCCTGTTGTTCTATTTCTATTCTATTCTCCATTCCATTCTATTCTCCATTCCTGTTCTATTTCTATTTCTATTTCTATTTCTATTTCTATTTCTATTTCTATTTCTATTTCTACTTCTACTTCTATTTCTATATTCTATTCTGTTCTGTTCCACGCAACTTTTTAAATTCATCCACAAGGTGAGAAGTGCTGTCTGCTGGACTGCTATGATGATTCTCCCCACACGAGGGCGCTCCTGTATAAATGACTATATGAATTAAATTATCCGTGCTGCTTATTTAAGGAAACGGTGATCAGATGCCCACCAAATGAAAATAAAGACTCTCTTAGGTTTAACTCGGCATCTGAGGACTTGATGGAAACAGAATAACATGGAAATAGTATGTCTTTGTATGGGATTTTTCAAATTTCCCAATTTAGTTTATCACCCGGTGGTGCCCCATCCAAAGATTAACCAGATCTGATCTGCCCTAGCTTTTTAATTAGCTAGTTGCTGCCACCAGCTCTGTATTTCAATTGGTAGACATCAGCGGGTCGCTATTATTATTATTATTATTATTATTATTATTATTATTATTATTATTATTATTATTATTATTAAGAATATTCAAACTGCTGATTATCCAGGTTAATTTAACAATGACCCAGGTTAACTTTCTTTAATTGTGATACCAGCTCAGATTGGACAACTCTGAGATACTCCATGAATGTCTAACTTCCCAACTTTGGGAATCATCCAAATGAGGTTTTTAAACTCCCAGAATTCTCAGGGAGGTCCATGCTGGCTGGGGAATTCTGGGAATTAAAATTGCTGAGGTTAATAGCTCCCCATGCTGAGGAATTCTGGGAGTTGAAATCCACACGTTTTAAAGTTGCCAAGTTTGAAGACCCCTGTCTTACTCCATCCCGGTGCCTTAGGGGGGTCACTGAACCCCACTTTTCCATTACAGCTAGTCCCGGACTCATAAGCCTTCGTTTAGTGACCGTTCCAAGTTACAACGGCACTGAAAAAAGTGACTTAGGACCGTTTTCACACTTAACGACCATTGCAGTATCCCCGTGGTCACCTGATCAATATTCGGACGCTGGGGAACTGACTCATATTTATGACGGTTGCGGCGTCTCCCGGGGTCACGTGATCCCCTTTTGCGAACTTCTGACGAGCGAAGTCCATGGGGAAGCCAGATTCGCTTAACGACCGGGTTATTAACTTAACAACCGCAGGGAACAACTGCGGCAAGACAGGTCGTAAAACGGGCCCAAACGCCATTCCATCAGAATAGAGCTGGAAGGGACCCGGGAGGTCATCTAGTCCGACCCGCCCCCCTGCTCAGCCAGGCCACCCTATACCATTTCAGACACATGGTTGTTCAATCTCTTCTTAAAAACCTCCAGTGATGGAGCACCCCCAACTTCTGGTGGCAAGCCGTTCCACCGGTTAATCGCACTCCTTGTTAGGAGAATATTGGAGCCTGTCTCACTTAGCAACCGAAATTTTGGTTGTTAAGTGGAGGACTACTTGTAAATGATCTGGATGGATGAAAAACAAACTGAAGCATCTAATCCATCATCATCCGTTTGTTCATTCTACGTCAGCAAATGGATTTAGATGAGGCTGACCTCAACCGATTTCTCCGATCCCAGCAGAAACAAGAATAACAATTATGTTGTTGTTGTTGTTGTTATTATTATTCCACTGCAACTCAGTATGATGCATGCTCTGGAATAAACTCTGTGAGTCATAAAAGGTGCTAGCAGATTCCTTCTGTCTGGGGGGCTAAACTAAGAGAGGGGAGGAGATGAGTGGGTTTCAAAATATTAAGGGGCATAGAAAACGTTTCTTGAAGGATCTGAAGGGGTGTCTTGTAGGCCCAGGTTTCTCAAACTCAGCAATTTTAAGATGGCTGGACTTCAACCCCAAAAAATCCCCAGCCAGCATGAGTGGACTTCAATTTCCGAGAATCTTGCAGCCAGGAAGAATAGACTTCAGCTCCCAGAATTCCCATCCAGCAGAGAGGATTTCAACTCCCAGAATTATCCAGCCAGCATGAGTAGGCCTCAACTCCCAGAATCCTCCAGTCACGAAGAATAGACTTCAATTCCCAGAATTCCCTATCTAGCATGAGTAGGCCTCAAGTCCCAGAATCCTCCAGCCAGGAAGAATAGACTTCAGTTCCCAGAATTCCCCAACTAGCATGAGTAGGCCTCAAGTCCCAGAATCCTCCAGTCACGAAGAATAGACTTCAATTCCCAGAATTCCCTATCTAGCATGAGTAGGCCTCAAGTCCCAGAATCCTCCAGCCAGGAAGAATAGACTTCAACTCCCAGAATTCCTCAACTAGCATGAATGGACTTCAACTTCCAGAATTCCCCACCCAGCATGAGTGGACTTCAACTCCCAGAATCCTCCAGCCAGGAAGAATAGACTTCAACTCCCAGAATTCCTGAGCCAGCATGAGTAGGCCTCAACTCCCATAATTCCTCAGCCAGCAAGAATAGACTTCAATTCCCCCAAAACTCACAGCAAATATGAGTGAACTTCAACTCCCAGAATCCCACAGCAAGGATGAATGGACTTCAACGTCCAGCATTTCCCAGCCAGCGAGAATAATTTCAACTCCCAGAATTCCCCAGTCAGCATATGTGGACTTCAGCTCCACCTAGTAACCACTGCAACTCCTGGAGCAAATGAAGAATGACATAGCCCAGGGGTAGGCAACCTTGGCTCTTTTATGACTGGTGGACTTCAACTCCCAGAATTCCTCAGCCAGCATGGGGGAACTATGGCCCCTTCATGACTCGTGGACTTCAACTCCCAGAATTCCTCAGCCAGCATGGCTCAGCTTGGAAACCTCTCCCTTTCCCCTCAGCATGGCTGGCTCAGGAATTCTGGGAGTTGAAGTCCACCAGGCATAAAAGAGCCAAGGTTGCCTACCCCTGGCTTAGGCCTGTATTTCTCAACCTTGACCACTCGGAGATGTGTGGACTTCAACTCCCAGAATTCCTGAGCCAGGCACGCTGAGGGGAAAGGGAGAGGTTTCCAAGCTGAGCCATGCTGGCTCAGGAATTCTGGGAGTTGAAGTCCACCAGTCATAAAAGAACCAAGGTTGCCTACCCCCGGCTTAGCCTGTCCCTGACATCTGGGCCAACCACATTCCAGACCCAGGTCCCCTTCCGAACAGTCTCCAAGGGCAGCCCCACGTAACCGCATTGCAGTAATCCATGCCCGTGGACAGCCAAGTGTAGCTGATGCTCTACGGCGATTGTCACTAAATGCGTCTCAAAATAACACAAGAGAAGCCAAGGCCAAGGACTAACACCCAGCCCCTTTTGCTCAGGAATCCCCCCCCCCAAAGAGGGTTTGCAACGTTGTGTGTTCAGACCCCTTCTCCATTGGCCACAACTCATCCTAGACCCACAATTTGCTCAAAAACATTTCAGATCCTGTCTGCTACATTCACTCATTTCTAAACCAGGACCCTGAGCCACAAACAGTTGAGGTTGCATCTCAAAAAAATTAACCACCATTGATGCTAATCAGGCTTAGTGTAACGAATCAGCGTGGCTGCTGGTTCCTTCATTGACCTGGTTGAATGGGCTGTGTGAACGCAGCCAGGATGGGATCCATTCCAGAGTTGGTCCACAAAGCTTTAGCACAGGGGTCTTCAAACGTGGCCCTTTTATGACTTGTGGACTTCAACTCCCAGAATTCCTCAGCCAGCGTTGCTACGCTGGCTGAGGAATTCTGGGAGTTGAAGTCCACAAGTCATAAAAGGGCCACGTTTGAAGACCCCTGCTTTAAGCACATTCACACATGAATTGCAATCCAAGCTTGTCTCTTGATATCGAAGACCCAAGCGCTTTTAATTCCCAAAGCTTGTCGCTTGTGGGTTGAAAAATTCACCACACATACACACCTACACACAGATCGGCTCAAAACCCTCCTAGAAACATCAGCAGATTTGAGCATAAATCAGAACTGGCAGAAAAAACGGGAAGAAGAAAAGCTTGCGATGAATTGGACAGTTTTGCAACCTTGACTTGGGTGAACTTCAACTCCCAGATTTTATCATCCTGGAAGTAGAGTTTAGGAATAAATAATGTATGTTTTTTTAAAAAAATTGTGAGCTGTCCATCATTGATCTGAGATGGTTATAGAAATTGGATGGATGGATGGATGGATAGATAGATAGATGATAGAGATGATAGATAGATAGATAGATAGATAGATAGATAGATAGATAGATAGATAGATAGATAGATATAGATAGATAGATAGATAGATAGATAGATAGATATAGATAGATAGATAGATAGATAGATAGATAGATAGATAGATAGATAGATAGATAGATATAGATAGATAGATAGATAGATAGATAGATAGATAGATAGATAGATAGATAGATAGATAGGTGGGTGGGTGGGTGGGTGGGTGGGTGAGTGGGTGAGTGGGTGAGTGGGTGAGTGGGTGAGTGGACGGGTGGACGGGTGGATGGATGGATGGATGAATAAATATAGGATAAATGGATAGATACAGAAGGATGAATAGCTAGATAGACAGACTGATAGATGATAGATTGATGGAGATGGATGGATGGATGGAGAGACAGAAGAATAGATATATAATGGATGGAGATGAATGGATGGACAGGTGGATAGGTAGGTAGATAGGTAGGTAGATAGATAGATATGGATGGATGGATGGATGGATGAAATGAATAAATAGTAGATGGATAAATGGATAGATATAGAAGGATGAATAGCTACAGTGGTTCTCAACCTTTTTAATGCCGCGACCCCAACCGGTCATAAGTCGAGGACTAAACCGGTCGTAAGTCAAGGACTAAACCGGTTATAAGTTGAGGACTAAACCGGTCGTAAGTCGAGGACTAAACTGGTCGTAAGTCGAGGACTAAACCGGTCGTAAGTCGAGGACTACCCAACCGGTCGTAAGTCGAGGACTTTCCCTGCCCGGGAGCACCACGCATGCATGGCTCCGTCCCCTGCGCCGGCCGAGGCGTAGCTGGCAAGCGGCAGAGATGGAGCAGGCCGACCACCAGCTGGCCCAGCCCAAGGGAGGTAAGGCACCCGCCGGAAAAGGGGAAAAAATGGCTTGCTTGGCGACCCCCGTGAAATGGTCGATCGACCCCAAATGGGGTCCCGACCCACAGGTTGAGAACCACTGAGCTAGATAGACAGACTGATAGATGATAGATCGATGGAGATGGATGGATGGATGGATGGACAGACAGAAGAACAGATATGTAACGGATGGAGATGAATGGATGGACAGATGGATAGGTAGGTAGGTAGGTAGGTAGGTGGATGGACGGACAGACAGACAGACAGACAGATACAGATAGACAGACATGGATGGATAGATGGATGGATGGATGGACAGATATTGCCAATAGCAACCAGCTTCCTGATCAGGATGAGGGCTGGACCAGCTTCCTCTCCTGGCGTAACCCCATCTATTCTACTCTGGGAAATGCCGATTCCTTCCATCGAGGAGTTAAGCCATGGCCTCCATTGGAAGCCAAGGAGCTGAGAGATGGCTCATCACTGGGACGCTCCTCCCGATCCAGCCAAACGAATCCTCCCGGCTTTGGGAGTCGAATTCTGGCGACGGCACCAACGGGAGGAAAGTCGGCCTCTCCTTCGGGGCTGAGATTCTCCCAAACTAACCCAAGCAGCGGCAACTAGGTTAAATCGCACCCTGCATAATTTTTTTAAAAATCAGAAACCTCATCCCCTTTGGCTGTTGTGCATTGTGGTTTGCCCCTGGAATCAGACGTGCCGGGCCCTTTGTTCCACTGGTTCAACCGGAATAGAGCCGGAAGGGACCTTGGAGGTCATCTAGTCCAACCCCCTCCTCAAGCAGGAGACCCTATGCCGTTTCAGACAAGTGGCTGCCTCTTCTTAAAAGCCTTCTTCTAGGAAGGGAAGGGAGGAAGGAAGGAAGGAAGGAAGGAAGGAAGGAAGGGAAGGAAGGAAGGAAGGAGGGAGGAAGGAAGGAAGGAGGAAGGAGGAAGGAAGGAAGGAAGGAGGAAGGAAGGAAGGAAGGAAGAAGAAGGAAGGAAGAAGGAAGGAAAGAAAGAAGGAAGGAAGGGGGAAGGAAGGAGAAAGGAAAGAAGGAAGGAAGAAGAAGGAAGGAAGAAGGAAGGAAAGAAAGAAGGAAGGGGGAAGGAAGGAAGAAGGAAAGAAGGAAGGAAGAAGAAGGAAGGAAGGAAGGAAGGAGGAAGGAAAGAAAGAAAGAAGGAAGGAAGGAAGGAAGGAAGGAAGGAAGGGAAGGAAGGAAGGAAGGAAGGAAGGAAGGGACCTCGGAGGTCTTCTAGTCCAACCCCCTGCTTAAGCAGGAGACCCTAGACCATTTCAGGCAAAACCCTCCAGTGTTAGAACGCACACTTTCACTCTTGTGCATTGTGATTGCACAAGCAAAGTCCTAGCTGCCCGATATCCATCTCGCCTTACACATCCATGGCTCCCTGCCACCAAATCCCATTTCTGGATTTTACTTCGCATTTTGTTATTTTTAATTTCTGGTTTTCCCTGTCGGCTGTTTCCCGGTCCAAAATTAGCGGGCCGCAAATCTAATAATCAACGAACAGAAGCATTACAGGTCAGCCTTTCTGCTGGTTTGAGCATCAGTTCCCTAACTTTTTTTTTTTTCCTTCTGCCTTAAATAAGTGGTTTTTTTTTTCTTCTCTTCATCGTAAGCAAGCGAGGAACGGATCCCTCGGCTAATTTAGATCCATCGGTTCCTGCAGGACCTGATAATTAACCGGACGGGGACCCTTCGTTTCCGATTTAGACTTGCAAACGAATCCTGCCAACAAGCTGACCAGTTTTTCCCTTGGGTTGTTTGCATGAACTTGTGAAAAAAAGCAGTGTGTGTGTGTGGGGGGGAGAAAAGGATGCAGGCTCAATTAAGCCCTGCCCTGCTTAGGAAAAAAAATAATAATCTAGTTTACTGTCCTTTTTTTTTTTTTTTTAAAGGACTTGGTATTTCTGAACAAGAAATATGGTTTTTAAGAACAGACAGATAAATAAATGAAAGGATGACCCTCGCCTAATTTTGCACTGCCGGGCGGATTAAATATTTCATGAATTTCCACTCTGGGGATGTTGCAAGACTGCCGGTATTTTAGGCTGCCTTCGGATGGACTACGAAAACCTGGATGACGATTAAAAATTTAAAAGCCTCGGCACAAGGACACACGGACTGAATTTCGATTTGATGGAGAGAGAGAGAGAGAGAGAGAGGGAGAGAAACAGAGAAAAACAAAGAGAGAGAGAGAGAGAGAAACAGAGAGAGAGAGAGAGAGAGAGAAAGACACAGAGAAAGAGAAAAAGAGAGAGAACAAAAGAGAAGGAGAGAAACAGAAAAACAAAGAGAACGAGAAAGAAAGAATGAAAGAGAGAAAAACAGAGAATGAGAGAGAATGAGAGAAACAGAGAAAGAATGAGAAACAGAAAGAGAATGAGAGAGAAACAGAGAAAAACAGAGAGAACGAGAGGAAAAGAGAAAAGGAAAGAGAAACAGAAAAAAGAGGAAAAGAGAAAAAGAGAAACAAAAACAAAGAGAGAACGAGAGAAAGAGAGAAACAGAAAAACAGAACGAGAAGAGAAAAAGACAGAATGAGAAACAGAGAAAGAGAAAGAGAAAAACAGAGAATGAGAAAAAGAGAGAAAGAGAGAATGAGAAAGAACGAGAGAGAAAAAAAGAAGAAAGCAGAGAGAACGAGAAAGAAAACAGAAAAACAGAGAGAAAAAAACACACGAGAGAGAGAGAGAGAGAGAGAGAGGAAAGACAAAAAGAACACCTGAACGAGGCAGATCCTGAACTGAACGAAAGTAACACTTTCTCCCCGATCCGGTTCAAGTAGCAAATTCTGAATTTGGGGGATTTTTTTTTTTTTTTAAAGATCTCGCATGCCTTTCTCGACGGACCGACTTGAAACCAAGTTTGTCCTTTGAATAAACCGGGATTAAAAATGCAAGCCGATGCTTCAATCTCTCCTTTGCGTGGAGCTAAGTCCCAGCCTCAGTTTCCCTAGCCAACTAAGAGTTTTACAAGCACTCCTTAACAATCCCGTCTGCTTAGCAAAGTTACAACAGAAAACCTCCACCCCTCCCAAAAGGGTACTTATGATATGACCTAGATCCAGAGTTGTGACGACTGCACGCCCACACACACACACACACAACCATATGACCGAATTTCGACTGCTTGGCAACCGGTTCCCTTTTATATATACCACCGGTTGCAGGGTTCTGCGTTCGAGAGTCCACGATTCATGGTGGATTTTTTCAAGTTTCCTTTCCAGCAAAAAAAAAAAAAAAAAAACTGCCCCAAGGATTACACCGAGTTGCTTTTACGAGTTGCCGGAATAAAAAGCATAAAATCAGGGGGGGGGGTCTCGATTTACGACCGTCACGACTTATGACAAAAATTCCAGGTTGTAAGTAGAGGAATCCCTGTAATTTGAGGGAGTGGGGGGGGTAGACCGCAGAGAAACCGAAGCCCCTATGTCTATCAAGAAGGGATTGGGAAGAGGACAAAATCGGCACGATGCTCCAGAATCTCTTGGGAAAGTTAGATGGGCAGGACATAAATGTAATCAATGAGCGATAAATCAAATAAACATCGCAACATTTTGCAATTAAAGGATCTCTGAAGTTTTTTTTGCTTTTTTTATTAATGGCCCATGCTCCACAGCTGGCATCCCTTTCCTGGGGTCACCTGGGGGGGGAGAGATTATAGGGAGGGGTGGAGGAAATGGGGCCAAAAAAAAAGCAAAAACCCGAATTTCACCTCTTCGCCTAAAAAGCGTTTAAAATCGAAAGGGCCCCGAGAGCTGCTCTTCCACACCCGGCCACCAGAGGGCAGCGTTGCTCCGCGCAC
>NW_015389661.1:0-1583 GCF_001527695.2 Protobothrops mucrosquamatus
AGCAGGACGATTGGGTGGACCTCCTGCTGTTTGCTGAAGTGGCGTACAATAACACCGTGCATGGCAGCACAGGGTTTGCCCCCTTTCGGGTGGTGCATGGGTTAGACTTTGTTCCCATCCCCGAGTGGCCCCAGGGGACGGTCACTCCCCACTCCCCACAGACCTGGATCACACGGGTAACCGCGTTGTGGGGCCAGGTGAAAGACGCCCTCAAGCAGGCCGAAGCAGCGGTTAAGGCACAGGCCGACAAAAGGAGGGGGGAGCACAAACCCTTTCAGGTGGGGGACTGGGTATATCTGTCCACCAAATACCTACGGCTGAGGGTGCCCTGTAAGAAATTAGGTCCCAAATACGTAGGGCCGTTTCAGGTAACGCGTGTACTGAACCCGGTGACCGTACGGCTGCGGCTGCCCCCCTTGTTGGGAAAGGTACATCCTGTGTTTCACGCAAGCCTTCTGAAGCTAGCTCCTCAGGCCCCGTCGCACTCGGCGCCGGGACCGGTTACCGGGTCACAGTACGAAGTGCAGGAGGTGCTCGACTCTCGGACCCACCACGGAAAAGTACAATACCTCATCCGGTGGAAGGGATACCCCCTCTCTGACGCCTCGTGGGTTGGGGAGGGGGATGTCCATGCTCCACGACTAGTACGGGCATTCCACCATAAGCACCCGGGAAGGCCGGGGGCTGCTACAGGTAGGGGCGTAACCTTACCCACATCCCTTTCTTCTCCAGGAGGAGCCGTGGTAGAGGGGGCCGCATGTCAAGCTCCGCGGGGCTTGCCATCCGTTGGGGGGGGAAAGCAGCAGCCGAACGCCGCCGCAGCCGCCCAACCGCCACATGCTGCCACCCAGCTCTCCTCCGGGGGGGGAAGCAGCAGCCGAACGCCGCCGCAGCCGCCCAACCGCCACACGCTGCCACCCAGCTCTTCTCCGGCGCCGACCCGGCCGACAGGTACGACCCACCCCCCTCCCCTCATTCCCTCGAGCCGCCGCCTACCGCGAGTGGGTCCTGGAGGCCTCAGCCGGCCTTGCCCAGCGCGGGGGTGAGGGGGGAGGCAGGCGGAGGCCGGGTATTGGCCACGGCCCAGCCGGGGAGCCGGAGGATCGCGGAAGGTGGCCGCGGGGCGCCAAAAAGGACCGCAGACGTCGGGGAAGGGCCCGGCCGCGGCTGCCGCCCGCAAAGACCCGCCGAGCCGTCAACCCCTGGTCCGTTGGCCAGCCCATGTGACAGTCAGGACCAAGAGAGCGCAGGCCCTGAGGAAGGACATCTGCAGCGTGAGCAAGGCTGTAGAGAGAAGAACTGGGAGGGCGATGGCTTGCTGCAACAGCCAAGCAGCCGGCGAGAGAACAAGGCCGGCGTGACGGCTGCCAGAGAGGGGCGGGACCGGACTACGGGGACATTTATGGGATACAGACGGATGTTGGCTTGCTGTTGGGGGCGGGGGGAAGGGGCGTGGCACTTCTATATACAGCACTGGGAGCAAGCCACTCCCAGTGCTGACTTTGTTTTGGCCGGGAAATAAATCACCGTGCTTTCACCACGTTCCTGCGTTCCTGTCTTTGTCTCTTCGGGACGCCAACGGA
>NW_015389661.1:2867-15667 GCF_001527695.2 Protobothrops mucrosquamatus
TACATTGTGAAAACTCAGCTGTCAGTTGATCTTAATGTTATGAAATGAAAAGTATGCCATTTGCAATTAACTTGGCATAAAATAATTCATTTGCATTTAATTGTAATGGTTCAAAGAATGTTCGGAAAAATGTTCGGCCCTCCAGCACGTTCACTTCATCCAATCTGGCCCTCTTTGAAAAAAGTTTGGACACCCCTGACCTAGACTGTTGCTTAAATCTAAGAACTGTTTATGGAAAAGAAAAACCTTGGCTTTTGGCTAATCTTTTGGAGGAGAATCTACAGGAAGGATTTAAAGTGGCTTAACATACTGAACTGTAATTTTGACTGACTGATAAATTGACTTTGAATTAAAACATTGATGAAAGATTATTTGAAGGGGGGAGACAACATGGATATCACATACGTATCAAAAAATGACAGGACGCCACATTCAATATTTTCTCCTGAAGGACTTAGCCTGGAAAATCAAGGGCCTCCAGAAGTAATACTTCAAGGCAAGATAAACACTTTCCAGGAGGAAATATATGTAATGTTAGGACAAATACAAATGACAATAGACTCAAACCACAAGGAAATTCGAAACAACTTTGATGGTTTAAATAAGCATATTTCCAATCTAAATCTACAATTAAAAAACACCCAGGAAATAACAATGAATGAACAAATAAATCAGATAACAGACCACAAATTAGAAGAATATGATCAAATTGATGAAATAACAAATGAAAAGAATTACAATTTAACACAAACAGGAAAAAATCTACAAGATTCTGATACAACAAGAAAAATGGAATGGACTATAGAATTACCAGGAGAACCATCAAAGTTTGGGAGACAGAAAGTATTCATCTTATTTACTTCATCTTTTGTATTCCCAACAACATTTGCAAAAACACAGGAACCGCCGGGTAAGCGGATTACATCAACTTGGAAAACTACTCCGCAAAAGAAGACCAGAGACAGATACAAGAGATTTGACTCGCCCTACCAGATAGACTATTACGTGAACAAACATTTGTTTGAATATGGCTAAAAGAATAGAGAACTTTGAACATAAAGGGGCCCTATAATAAGAGGGATAAGAGATTTAAGTAATTTAGTATGTTCCATAATATATGAAATGTAAAAATAGTAGGTTGATGTAACTTTAATATAAGTGAAATATAAACTGATTAAAAAGGATGTTATACCTAGATATTATAAGATAGATAAAAAGTATAGTATTTTTTATAATGCATGACATAAAATATTGGGAGGATGTACTTAAATGGGAAAATTTGGACAGTTAGATGACTAACATATGAAGAAATTATGACTGATAAGAATTGGATTGAATATAAGGGAAATTAAGCGTAAACAAATTTACGAAAATAGGATGCATGCTGAACTAATGAGATGATGGTTATAAGAATAATATAAACTGAAAAAAGTCATACATAGAGATTATTATTATTTGTATAAATATAAAAAATGCCTATATCTAATCATTTATATATTGAAAATATTAAGAATTATATTTTGGTTAAGGTTGAAGAAGGAGAATATAAATGGGAGAAGGGAAGATCAAAGAAATATATCATTAATTAATATACTAATTATGGAATTATCAAACTTAATCATTATTGATTGTTAATTATTATTGTCTTTTTTTTCTTGTTAAAATATAAACCAAGACAACACGTTGTACACCAGGCACTGGAGATTGTTATAGTTAAAAACCAATAAAATATTTATTAAAAAAATAAACTTTTATGGGGGACAGAAATATATTGAAATGAAATGAATATAAGACTTAAATCTGGATAAGTTTGAAATTGGTGGAATTTGTTAAGATTTTCTTTTCAAAAGATTATTGAAAACAGAAGAAAGTAATTGTTTGTTTTGAAAATTGAAAAAACGAACTGGTGCTGACATCTAGTGGTGGAGGAAAATATACAACTGTAGTTGCTCTAATACAGGAACTGACAGAAAGCCCAATAAAAAATATCTTGTTTTTGTGACCTTCAACATCTTAACTAAACAGAGAACAGCTGTAACAAAAAGAAAACATGTTGGGCTATTTACAAGGCAAGAACTATAAACCTTAGGGGGGAAAAATTGACCTTACTGGATTATAAATACTTATAGAATTGTGACTTTAAAGCTGTTTGCAGAGAAACAAAAACTTTGATTCTTGGCTATCATGGAACATCAGAGACCTGCAGAAAGAATATATCAAGAAAAAACAAACACCTTCCAGGAGGAAATGTATGCTATGAAGCAACTAATTCAAACGACAATGATTGCAAACCACGAGAAAATTAAAAACAACTTTGAAAATTTAAATGAACACTTCTTCAGTTTAACCTTACAACAAAAAAAGTCTCAGAAAATAAAAATAGAGAGCGATCAGATAAAGCAGACAACTGAATATAAACCAGAGGAAAGAGATTTAAAGATGGAACTCAACGATGGAAGGAATTATGATTTAACCCAGGCAGAGAAAAACTTGCAGGAAATATTGGACATGGAAAAGATAACCTACACTTCAAGATTGCAAAATAAGTCTGAGGACAAGAAAAAAAATTCGACAAAATGGATTACAGAGCTGTCAGGAGAACTACAAGAACTTGAGAGACAAAAAATGATAAGAGAAATTAAGAGAGAAAGAAATAAAAAGATTTTCAATGAATACGAAGGGGCGAAACCCACAAAAACATTTTACTGGATTTGTCTTTTGTACCTACGACAACATCTACAAGACTATGGGAAGACTTTTTGGTCCAGCGGAGCATACTGATTAGGAAAGATGTTTGGCAAAAAAAAAAAGGCTAAAGTTAGAATTAAGAAATTGGATGATGGGACCTATCAGATGGAATATTTAAAGATTAAACATTTGTTTGAAGATGGTTAAAAAAATAGAAAAATTCTGGATATAAATGTATTTTAGTTTAAGAGGGACAAGTAACATAGTATTTTTTTATTTACTTTTTTATTTCTTTTTTTTATGATATGAGAAATATAAAAATGTTGGGATGGTTTATATGAGGGAAAGGTTTTAGATATTTAAGTGTAATTAATCTTGAGAAAATCTCAATTGATAATGCTCTGAATAGATTCAAAAGATTAGATGCTTTATTAGATGGAATATTTAAAGATTAAATATTTATTTGAATATGGCTAAAAAGAATGGAAAAGTTTTGGATATAAATGTATTTTAGCTTAAGAGGGATATGTTTTTCAAGTATATTTCCTTTTTTTTTCTTTTCCTTTTTAAGATATGAGAAATGTAAAACTGTTGGGATGGCTTGTATGAGGAAAAAGATTTAATACTTAAGTGTAATTAACTCTGAGAAAATCTTAACTGGTAAGAATGTTTTGAACATTGTGGGGAAAACAAATCTAAACAAGAACTTTGAAAACAGGATTTATGATGAGGTGATTAAGATAATTACTTAGAAAAGAAGCTTTATATTGATGTGGTTGTTAAATGCTAGAAAAATGTTTATATTCAATTGTTATCTATCAAAATATTAAGAAATGTACTAATTTAAGGTTGGAAAAAGAGAATATTATTGGAAGAAGAGAAAATCAAAGAAAGCTACTATGTGGATTATGGAATTATAGAAATTAATTGTTATGGATTGTTTTTAAATGTAAACCCAGACAACACACTGTTTACCAAATATTAAGGTGAATATGTTAAAAAATCAATAAAATATATTTTAAAAAATAAAATTATAGTTTGCTAACTTATTCCTATATATTTTGCACAACCTCAATGAATGATAACATTCTAGTTTTGTGGCACAGAATTTAAATTTGGGGACAGTGTGAGCATTACTTTGTTGTATAAGTGGTTTGCTAGAGTTTATGGTAAGATGTAGTGATGACTTTTTGCACTGAAGAATGATACAAATTACATAATTTATATTTTAGTTTTGCTTTGTTTCACTGTCTTATTCTACACAAGATGAAACTTAATTAGAACAGGGGTCTCCAACCCCCGGGCCACGACCCGGTACCGGGCCATGGCCTGTGTGGAACCGGGCCGCACAAGCAGTGGGTGAGTGCGCGCAGCTCCATTTGCACGAGCAGCTGGCTGTCATGCAGGAAGCTCCATTTGTGTGAGCACAGGCACACTCACCTGCTGCTTGTGTAAATAGAGCTTGCAATGCAAGTGCATGCGCATGCTGCTTGCGCGGAACCATCCCCTCCCCCCCCCACTGGTCCGCAAAGCTGGAAAGGTTGGAGACACCTGAATTAGAAAGTATCCTTTCCAACTAAAATCAGTCATTAATGCAAAATCACATTACTTTATTTATATATGATCTGCCATGAGTTTGGGTAGAGGGAAATGTATTATTTCATTTTCTCTTATTTCCCATCCATAGTCTAACTTCCTGCACTCCAAATAAGAAAAACATTTGTTTCACTCTGAGTAACTTATTCTAAATATTCACAGCAATATACTTCCTAGATGTGCTATACAAATGAGCTATTTTGCATATCAAATATCATTTTCAAGATGGTAGGCCTAGTTCTGTGCCTAAATCCTTCTCCAACATCATTGCTCATTCCACCTGTGCGTCCGTGTGAAGGGCTGGTACAATCTGGATGTTGCTGCTGATTTGCTCTTGAGGAAGCAGCAGGTGGCACTGTAATCGCATGATTATTCACTTTCTTAAAACTTGTGTCTGTGGTTTTAGTGACATTAGAATGAAGTGAGTGGCATTTTAATACTTGCCTCGAAACAATTTACTTACAGTTGCAATCTTTTCCTTGTGGATGTTCATTTTGGTTACAGCTGCCTGGTACCATCTGAAGTGAACTTTGTTTAAATTATTCTTTGTCCTGTCCACCCATTCAGTGTGTTTCCTGTAATAAGTCATTCAAGAAGCTTTGGTCCCTCCATGAACATATCAAGATTGTCCATGGATATGCAGAGAAAAAATTCTCCTGTGAGATATGTGAAAAGAAGTTCTACACCATGGCTCACGTGCGAAAGCACATGGTTGGTGAGTTTTTGCTGCCTGTTTTTGCATAACATTGTGCTTCCTTCAAATTCATGATTTTGAAGTTGAACAAACTGTCCATGTAGCATTATAGGTGGCTCCTTGTTTACAAATAGGTTAGTCGTTTTTTAAAACCACCTCTCCATAACTATGCCCTTATTCATCTCCATTAGTCATTACTGGATGAGATAAAGCCATAGAAAGCCTTTATAGTAAAAGGGGAGAAAACCAGACCTTGGCATCTCAATCCGCCCAATGTAAGAGTATCTGGGGCTATAATGTGCAAAATCTGTTTTAAATTCAATTGAGAGAAGGTAAATGGTACTTCAGTCTATTTGCAACACAGAAGGTGTGGTGTCTTAGTTCAACTCCATGTAGTTATTTTTCCTTCCTAGTTTTATAGTAAACTTCTGTACTTGGATGTATATCTTAACTGAGTGCAGATGCCAAGATTCAGGAGTTTATCAAAAAAAATTGCCTTTGAAACTAGAATCTGTATTTGGAAGAATTAAAGCACAAAACGTTGGTAAAATGTGGGATAGCTTCATTGTAAAGTACCCTTCTGTAGATCTAAATGATACAGGAAGAACATTTCCATGCCAAGTTGAACTTCTTTTCAGGTAGAGCTGAACTTCTAAGAAATTCTGTACTAAGCAGATTTCTGTATTATAAGGCACAATAAATAGCATTTTTATTTCCTGAGTGATAACTGCTACTTTTAATTATATTGTTTATATTATAACTTAACTACAGTTTATTTAGACCACAACAGGAACCAATCTGATTGTATGGCACCCACAGAAATATTTTAAATAAAATAAAAACACAACTGAATCCAATCTTTATCTATGCTTAGATTGTACCTCTTGAAACCACTGAGGCTTAAGCTAGTTATGACTGACTTATTTAATTGACTGATGTTTCAGCACATACTAAGGACATGCCATTTACATGTGAAACCTGTGGAAAATCTTTCAAACGCAGTATGTCCTTAAAGGTTCATTCACTACAGCATTCAGGAGAGAAGCCTTTCCGATGTGAGGTATGAATTCTGCTCAATGTCTAATTGATAGTGACTTGAATGTAAAAAACAAGCATATAATTATAAAGTAATACTAAACTTGAATAGACATGAACAATAAAATCTGTTCTACAGATCAAAGTTATCTCTTACCTAACATTCTATTTCTACAGTGGCCAGCATACAAGTAAGTCATGAGGATAGTAACATGCTCACACTATACTCCCCACTGCAAATTAATTTTGTCTCATGGTGCCTGCTTAAAATCTCTGGAAGAGAATGCATGGTATCCCCAATGATGATCAAAATTGGGACATAAGAGTATATTTATTTATTTATTTATTTATTCATTTATTTATTTACTTACTTACTTATATCCCACCTTTATTACTTTTACAAATAAGGCAGTGAACATATCCAACACACCTTCCTCCTATTTTCCCCACAGCAACAACCCAGTGAGGTGGGTTGGACTGAGAGAGTGTGACTGGCCATTTGCATTGGTACATTAATAATATGTATCAATGCTTGATGAGAAAGCAAGAATATTATGGTGGGCACTGCAGCCAGGTGAAGGTATGTTGGGCAGGGGAAGATACAGCAGGAAACAGGTTGGACCACTGTCAGACATATGGGGTAGACCAGTTTAGGAAACTTGACTCCACAGAAAAACTAGAACTGTATTTATTGAGATAGGCTATAGTAACAGAATCTTACAAGTCTGCCTATGTTTTTCCTTCCCTCCCTCCTAGCCTCGGAGTCAGGACAGCCAGTCTAAGTCTAATACTTTCCAGCCTCCCTGGGTTCAACACATGCTTCTGCACTTGCTGTTCTCTTAATGGCTTCTGGATGGTTTCTCCAAGGTCATCTCCATGGCTCATTATAGCCACTTCCAGCGATGACATTCTTGGTGTTTGGTACCAATCTCACTTGCTAGCCTCATGTGCTATACCCCAAGATCTGGTAATGAAGACTCAAATGCCTTGGTTTTCAAGTGTTGCTACTTATTGCATAGGAGTAGCTTATAATAAAGCTCCCCTCCTCCACAGCTTAATTGTGGATAAAAGGGCTGGACTTTTTGTATTACCAAAATCAACCAAGGGAAGGGTGCCTTTCTCAGTTTTTTTGTCCTCCAGGATTTCATGTGTGGCACCAGCTGTGAGCACAGGATTAAGGTGGTGGTGTAGCCATTGTCACCTGAAAAACCTAATGGCTTTCATGGGCACTGCTCTGCATTTACCCAGTCCTGTTTGTGAATGTTGGGTGGCAGGGATCAGAGGCAATTGTGCTTATGTACCAGTCTTGCTGTTGGAGTTCATAGCTAGGTTGGCAATGGAGTTACCCAGGTTTATGATATTGCAGACTTTGATCTGCTGGTTTTGGGTGCAGATTCTGAGGCTGCTCGGACGTTCATGGTTATCAAGGACCTGACTGAAGTTACCTCTGTGCCAGTACATGGACCAAGAAGTGTCACACATTGGACCTAGTCTTTATCTTTGTGACAGTTGCAATGTAAGCTGGAGTTGGAGAGTATTACCACGAATCCCCTGGCATGGACAGATCACTCCCAGTTGGCCTTGGATTTCTCTGAAGCTCTATCCTACCATAGAGAGGTAGGACCTATTTGATCAGTCTGCCCCAGGCTGACTGGGTTTCAGAAGGGGATTGGGGTCATTCCTGGATGACTTGGAATAAGGGAGCAGTAGCATCCTTGGATCAGATCACACCTGTGCAGACTCTCTATGTAAGTAGATCCCAGAGAGTTGCCTAGTTTTCAAAGGAATCTCTTGTGATGAAGGGACCTAGAGTGTTGCAGGAGAAAAATGAAGAATAAACCTGACCAAGCATGGGTAAGATCCTTTTCTGAACATTACATTGTTATGATAAGGGTGGCAAAGTATAACATTTTCTGCCCTTGTTTCATGCATGAAATGCTAGCCAGCAGCCTGTTTAAAGTGACCCAGTCATTCCTGGGTAAGGAGGGGCCAGGGAAATATTTATTTCATTTATTTTATTTAAGAAAATTTATATGGCCGCCCAACTGACTCTCAGTGATTCTGGGCAGCTTACAATGATAAAACCCAATATAAAAACAATAAAAAGCAATAACCCCACCCCACCCCCGGCAACAATAATTCAGTCAATCAAATAAGCCACTTGATGGGCTCCATCCCACTCTGGGTTCCCCAGACCCATTGGCAAAACCAGGTCTTCGGGTCCTTGCAAAAGAATATCAAAGTGGGGGCCAATCTTATCTTCATGGGGATGATGTTCCACAGGGAGGGAGTCACCACAGAGAAGGCCCTTCTTCTTGGTCCAGCTAGATGTACCTCAGGAGAGGGGACCCATAGCATTCCCTGCCTTGCTGCTCTGGTGGGTTGGGTAGATGTGACCGGGAAAAGACAGTCTTTCAAATAACCAGGTCCCAAACCATGTAGGACTTTAAATGTGACAACCAGCACCTTGAATTGGACCCAGAAGCAAATTGGAAGCCAATGCAGCTCCTGCAGGAGAAATGACAGATGTGCAGATGTAGGCCTGTACAAAACCATGTGGGCTGCTGCATTTTGAACCAACTGAAGCTTCTGGATACTTTTCAAGGGCAGCCCCCTGTAGAGTACATTGTAATAGTCAAGACAGGAGGTGACAAGGGCATGTGTGGCTGTGTGATGACCCAGGGCACAACACAGAGGCAAAACAGTCAACTGGCAGTTCAAACCGCCCTTTATTTGCTCCAATTTTCCCCAAATGCTCCCATGTTTCTGGCAAGCTGCAGAACAAAGTAAGACACACACACCTTCAGCAGCCTCTGGCTGCAAGTAGTTTCACAAGTTTTTAACTCTTCAGGCAGGGAAAGTGTGTGTATGGAACAAGCCGTCCTCATTCAGGTTTCGACTCACACACAGTTAGATTAGAAGAGTAATTTACTCAAGGCCACGTAAATAACAAGGAAAGAAAAATACATCCAAAATCTAACGAGTCTGTGGAAATACAAGCTTGCCTGAGCAGTTTCAGAAGAGAAGCCAAAATTCAATCCGAGGTCTTTGAACACCAAATCAAGTTTGTCAGCCAGTCCAATGGTCAGAGTTTCAGGGTTTCCAAGCAGAAATCACAACACAGAACAAGAGATCAGAGAGTTGTTTCCAAGATCAGCAACGGCACACAAAACTCCAAGCATTCAGCATTTGTTCCCGACAAATGCCCCTCCCAACAGCATCTCCTTAAGTCTCAGTCTCCAGGTGTGCCTTGTGGAGAGGGGCGGGGCACTCTCCTCCCGAGTAGTTGAGCCTGCCTGCGTTGTTCCCTCCTTCTCTCTACTCTCCGTGCTCTAGGATCAGGAGAGGGTGGCCCTTGCTCATCACCTGAGCTCTGTCTCTCATGTTCATCCTGTCCCAATCCTGAAAGGCCCTGGCCTGCCTCAGCCTGCTCTTTCCCACATTCCTCTGAAGCCACAGACACCCCTCGCTCAACCTCCATCCGCTCCGGTTCCAGCTCATTTTCCTCAGCAGATTCAGGCTCCGATGGGAGCATGACAGGCTGTGAGCAGGGATTGTTGGTCCAGAAAAGGACGTAACTGGTGCACAACACGCAGTTGCATGAAAGCCCTCCTGATGACTGCCACCTGTTCCTCGAGCAGGAGTCCAGGAGAACCCCCAGATTATGCACTGGGTCTATCTGGGGCAGTGCCACCCCATCCAAGACCAGAGATGGCAATTATCCATGGACCAAAGAACCCCAAACGCAGAGCCATTCCATCTTTCCAGAGTTCAGTTTCAGCACGTTATCCAGCCCTTCACAGCCTCTAAGCACTGCGAGAGGGAGGTCACGGCATTGCTTAACTCACCATGGGCAGAGACATATAGCTGGGTATCATCAGCATATTGATGATATCTCAGCCCATGGTGGCAGATGATCTCACTTAGCAGCTTCCTGTAGATGTTAAAAAGAAGCTGAGAAACTACCGAGCCTTGTGGAACCTCACAAAGCAGGGGATAAGGGCCGAACCTCTTGCTTCCTATCAACACTGACTGAGAGTGACCACAGAGGAAGGAAGTGAACCAGGACAATACAGAGCCCCTACTTCCAACCCCCAAAGATGCTCCAGAAGAATACCATGGTTGATGTTATCAAAGGCCACCAAGAAGTCAAGTACAGAAAGGATGGATGCACTACCCCCATCCTCTTCCCACCAGAGATCATCAAAATGTTTGACCAATGCTATCTCCGTCCCATAACCAGGCCTGAACCCTGACTAGAAAGGGTCCAGATAACCCACTTCATCCAGGAACCTCTGAAGCTCCCTCACAACCACCTCAACAAACTTCCTTGAAAAGGGAAGATTGGAGACAGGATGAAAATTATCCAATACGACAGAATCTAGCAATGGCTTCTTCAGAAGAGGGTGGACCACAGCCTCTTTAAAATAATGGGGCACCATGCACTCCCTCAGGAAAGCATTAATCACCACCAGAACCCACCCGCATGTCACCTCCCGGGAAGCTTTCACAAGCCAGGAAGGGCATGGATCTAAAACACAGGTGCTTGTGCTTATACTTCCTAGGATCCTTTCCACTTCCTCAGGATAACTGGGCAAGAACCTGCCCCAGGTGCCTCCACCAGACCAGCAACCACACCGGCATCTAACTGGGAATGAAACTGAGCAATTTTGTCTTCCAGAAAATCAGCAAATTCCTCAGCATGCCCGTTCAGGTAGACCTCTGTATCCTCCTTCCCCAGGAAGAGATAGCTCATCTTAAAGAGCCATGGTGGCACAGTGGTTAGAATGCAGTATTGCAGGCTAACTTTGCCGACTGCCAGCAGTTCAATCCTGACCGGCTCAAGGTTGACTCAGACTTCCATCCTTCCAAGGTTGGTAAAATGAGGACCGAGATTGTTGGGGGCAATATGCTGACTCTGTAAACCGCTTAGAGAGGGCTGTAAAGCACTATGAAGCAGTATATAAGTCTAAGTGCTATTGCTATTGCTATTAAATAGGGTTGGTGGTTAATTTTCTGCAGATGCAATTAGAGCAGAGAAGTACTTATGCTTCACCGCCCAAATAGCCACAAGGTAGGCTTTAATAGCAGCTCTTACCCTTGTTCAATCAGGTTTGTCCCTTGTTTTCTGCCAGTGGCACTCTAGATGTCTCTTTATCCACTTCATCCCTCTCAATTCCTCTGTATACCACAGGGGACAAAGAGGTCTACGAGTTAGGAGAGGTCACATGGGCACAATCCTACACAGCAGATGTGCAGTTATAACCCCCAGTTCCTTCTGAAACCGATCCAGGATAAATAGGTCCTGCTTCCGGGGGGGGGGGGTACAGCTGTTGAGAAACTCATTGCCACCAGACTGTGATCTGACCATGACAGGGACTAAAGATAGGTCTACCAATTCCAGATCACCAAGGCACTGCTCTGACAAGAACACCAAATCAGATGTGTGACCACTATATGTAGTCGGGCCCTGGATGACCTGGGACAGGCCCTTGGAAGTCATGGTTTCCTTGAAATCCCGAGTTACCTCCATCCCCACCTCCAGGGTTGGCAGATTGAAGTCCTCCAGAAATATAAACCTGGCGAACTCCACCAGCAGCCCTTCAGTGAGGTCCAGGAGCCTGGGTAGAGTACCTGCCACATAGCAGGGAGACTGGTACCGCAGCAGCAGCAATCCCACCTGATCCCTCAAGCCCAAACTAAGAAAAAGGGTCTCACAACCAGGCACTTGTGGAGCCATGCCCCTGGAGGCTGCCAGACATTCTATGATGACAACAGACACACACACACACCAGCCCTGTAGGCTGGTGCCATACTTGATAACCCGCTGGGCACATTTCTGAGAAAGCAACACCTCCCTCTGGGCCCAGCCAGGTCTCAGTGATACAAGCCAGACCAGCCTTCTCTGCAAGAAACAAGTCAGCAATAAGGCAAACCTTGTTACAGGCTGATCGGGCATTTCAAAGCAGCAGCCAAAACCTGGGCCCCCACAGATCTGCTGACCAGGTGAATGAGACTGGTACTAAATACCAAGGTTGCGTTCCCCGTGAATGACCTCCCCCTTGCCTCCCGTATCTCCCATTACCTCACACCATTGAAATACACTGCCCTACCCTACCTTCCCCACAAGCCATTGCATCCCCCATCTTCAACACTATTGATCTAAAAGGGGAACCTCCTCCAACTAGCAAACAGTCAGGGATAAGGTGAGCCTAACAGGCACTGTAGCAGTGGTCCCCAACCTTTCCACCTTGGTGGCCTGGCCTGGCGCGAGGGTGTGAGTGGCGCCCTCCACTCGTGCAAATGGAGCTTCGCACACAAGCAGTGGGCCCTTGTGCTTGCGCATGAAGCTCCACTCACATTTTTATTTATTATTTATTTATTTATTTAACTTATATGCCGCCCTTCTCCCCATGGGACTCAGGGCGGCTCACAGCATGTTAAAACAATATAAAACATTTCCCCTATAAAAGCCAATTAAAAACCAAATATTTATAGCTGTGTCTATTAAAATCATTAAAATTGTCCCTATTTAAAATTCACCCTAGGTCAGTCCCGCTTGCTGAAAAAGCCATGTCTTGAGGGCGTGGCGGAAGGTTAGGAGATCCGGAATCGTCCGGATCTCGGGGGGTAGTTCGTTCCAGAGGGTGGGGGCACCCACAGAGAAGGCCCTCCCCCTGGGGGTCGCCAGCCGACATTGCTTGGCCGACGGCACCCTGAGGAGGCCCGCTCTGTGGGAGCGTACCGGTCTGTGGGAGGGAATCTGTGGCAGAAGGCGGTCTCGGAG
>NW_015389661.1:17575-46627 GCF_001527695.2 Protobothrops mucrosquamatus
GCCAGGTCCGCACCCCCCTCTAAAATAAGATCTTGTATGAGGGGGGCCTTATTTACCACGGACCTGGCATTGCATAACAACAGCCGGTAGTCCCGGGCCGGGGGATCTAAGTCTCCTGGAGACCGAGTAGGGGCCTGAGGACCGGAGCACCCACAAGCTTGTAAATAGCGTGTGCGTGCTCCCCTAACCTGATATGGTCCTCTGCTCCCGCCATATCTGCCTCTCCCACTGACCATACTAATACCTCCCTCCTCCCTCAACCCCCCACCCTCCCCCCCCACCCTTTCTACACCGCAACCCTCAGACATGGCTGGTCCTGACCTAAGGTGATCCTCCCCCCTCCCAACCTCCCTTGTTCCCCCTAAAAATTTATTAAAACACCCCTTTAAAAAGAACCTTAATTTGGCCAATTTCAATAATTTTCTATTAGCACCCGCTCTCGTGCATGAACACAAGCATCCTCCGCTCACACGAGTGGAGCTTCACGTGCGAGCGCAAGGATCCACCACTCATGCGGCCCAGTTTCAAACAGGCCGGGCTGCGGCCCAGAGATTGGGGACCCCTGTACTATAGCACTTGCTCTCAGTGCCTTTAAGCCACCACCACCTTTTCCCTCACTGCAGCAGAGGGGTCACATCCCATACCCCCTTATCCCACAGAACACTAATTCTACATTAACTCAGTTCACAAACAGCATCCTGCCTGGTCGCTCTCGCCCACCGAGCAAGGAGCCACTCCTCTCCCCCAGCTCTTACCCAGGGGTGAGGGACAAACACACTCACCTGTCTCTCTGCCAACTTCCTTATTCTTGCAGGAAGGTATCCATTTCTGGACCAGGATGCCCTACTCACAGTAACTCATGTCTTAGTAACTTCCTGGCTGCATTACTGTAATGCTGTCTACATGGGGCTGTACTTGAAAAGCATTTGGAAGCTGCAACTGATTTAGAATGCAGAGGCACAGGTAGTTTTGGGTGCTCATAATACATCCATGTGACACCTCTGTTCTGTAAGCCAGCAGTCCCCAACCTTTTTGGCACCAGGGTCCGGTTTTGTGGAAGACAGTTTTTCCATGGGCCCGGAGGGAGGGGGGCAGGGGAGGGATGGTTTCGGTTTTGCTTGCTTGGCCGCTGCTCACCTCCAGCTGTGCAGCCCAGCAGCCCTGCTGTAAGCTGCACTGGCTCCCAGTGGGCTTCTGGGTGCAATTCAAGGTGCTGGATATCACCTACAAAGACCTACATTGTATACAGGGCCAGGGTAGTTGTGAGGCCACTTGCTTCTGATTGTTTCTGCTTGCCTGTAGAGGAATACAGAGATCACTGACAAATGTAGTCAACAGCCATGAGGTAAACACCAGCTTAGTCATGAAAAGGAGGAGGAAGTGAGGAAGAAACTCATGATTGTCATCCCTTGATTCTCTTGCTATAAGGTGGTGGGGAGGATCTTTTTTAGGCTTTCAAGCTTCTGTTATACCTTGCAACAATAAAATAGAATGACAACAGTCCTTGTGGAGTCTGTTTCGTGACCTGGCCTACCTGGAAGGACTGACATCAGTTTTGAAAGCCTCACTATCTACTTACAGAGGCATCAATCTTTCTTTTGATTGTGGAAATTGCATCAAGTCTTCAGGCACCCTACTGTCCACAGAACAACTTGCTCAAGCACTGATAGAACATTAACAGCAAGTGGAAATACAAATAACAAACCTGCACAGTATCATAATATAATTAACACTGCAGTTCAGACAAGACTTGTCTCATTGTGGCAGTTCGACAGCTTACATCCCAGCCAGTAATTCTTTGGTCTCAAAGAATTTTCCAGAGGAGTTTTGAGGAGCCCAAGATCAGGGGTTTTTTTTTACTTCTATGACTCAATTTGAGTTGTTTGTGTCATGTCAACCAACAGAATTTCCTACAAATGGTTCCAACATTTGCTCTGAGTCTTTTGAAAGATGGAGCAGCCAAATGGGCTGTGTCCCTCATTGAAGACAATGATCCATTACTTCACACTTACCAGAACTTGGTGCAAAGTTAGAGTTGCCTTTGATTATTCAAGTAGGGAATAGATCTGCAATCTAAAACAAAGCAATGGTAAAGCTAATGAATACATACAAGATTTTCAGTTATTTGCCAGAGATGTGGGTTAAAATAATTTTTCTCTAATGGATTTCAAGTTCCTGCTGATGAGGTTTCTTGCAAAAAACCCTACAGGGACTAGTCCAGGGAGTCTCAGGAGTCAAAACACTCACTCAGAGGCATAAAAAATAAAAACTGCTGTTACAACTTGTCTTCCGGGAGATGCCACAGTTCACAGCTTTTTCTTAACTGCTGTGTGGGTGAGAAAGAAAACTCTCACAACCTGTATTTCTTTTCTGACAATTAAAAGGAGGGGCTGGGTGGGAACAGACACAGAATAATTTACATACTACAACCTGGCCATGTCATTCATAGTCATGTGGTCTTTCTTCCCCTCCTTGAGATAAACCAATCTCACCAGAGGTAAAAACAACAACAGCTTTATTAAACAGAAAGAAATTATAAAAGCCCTGAAAAATAAAGAAAATACAGTGTGCCAGGCAAACTATAAGATTATCATGGATTGTTACAATGAATGGTTTCTTGCTCTCATATAGTGATGTTGTAATTTATGTTTATAATCTATTACACGGGTGTCAAACTCAATCGTGTCACATGACGTATCACAACGTTTTTGCCCCTTTGCAGAGCCAGGGTGGGTGTGGCCTGCGCGTGATGCATCTGGCCCGTGGGCCGTCAGTTTGACACCCCTGATCTATTAGATTATATATAAAAATATAATCCTGCCCAATGTGAGAGATGGAATGTAAGACTGAGGTACATATTTTTTCTCATTTGAATTACCACTTATAAGATAAGCTACCAAAGAACTCCCCTCCTGTCTTTTGATTATTAATGTCTAATATTCCTTCCATTACTTTCACATCCTCCCCCCAATTTATCAAATTTAGATATTGCCCATCTCACTCTCATCTGCGTGGTTTACAGATAAAATCTCTCACAATTACAATTTGTAAAAGCACAGTTTTCATTATCACTTTAGTCCAGGGGTGTTAAACTGCCGGCCTACGGGCCAGACGCATCACGAGGAAACCATGCCCACCCCATTGCCGGCAATGGGGGAAAAGTTCCGATACATCGCGAGTTTGACATGTCTGCTTTAGTCAGACTGCTAAGGAAAAGGGGAACTCCCCACTCTTGTTCAGTTTTTCTCCCCAGTTCAACTTATTTGTCAAAATTATTTGCTGCCCATCTTGCAGTTCAGGCGATTCACCTCCACTTAGTTCTTTTAAAGAAAACAAAAAACCCTTTCTAGCAGAGAAATAGGCTGGGGAAATTTGATTGTGTGTGACACTTGTCAGTGTGGATTGACCATCTGGCATGAAGTTGGCTGGCTTTGAATGTCAACATTTAGACCATATACAATCACAACACTTTCAAATAATAAAAATTTAAACTTCAGTAAAACAGCAAAGGCAGTTTTTTTCTAATGTCCAAACATTTTCTTTCTTTTTTTCTGGAAAATTTTTATTAATTTTTTTCCATACAATTCAATAGTACTTATTCAACAACGTGTTGTCTGAGTTTACCATTCACTAATACAAATTTAATTCCTAATCCTTTATTCTTTTCTCCAGCCATTGATAAAACAAGTCCCAAGTCTGATAGTATTCTGTTTCTTCTTTTTCTTTCAACCTCATAGTTAGTCTGTCCATTTCCGCACATTGTAGTATTTTTTTAATTATTTCTTCCTCTGATGGTATTTCTTCCTTTTTCCAATATTGTGCAAATATGATTTTTGCCACTGTTATCACATGTAAAATCAAATATATACTTTGTTTATCAATCTTTTCTGGCATAATACCTAATAAAAAAGTTCAGGTTTAAAATCTACATGTTTTCTCAACATCTTTTCTAGCCAAGTATGTATTTTTTTCCAGTACCTCTTTGCTTTAACACATGTCCACCATACATAATAATAAGTACCTGACTTGTGTTTACATTTCCAACATCTATCTGACATATTTTTAAACATTTTTGCCAATCTTGCTGGTGGCAAGTGCAATCTATAAAACATTTTCTATAAATTTTCTTTATAAGAAGCTGCCATTGTCAGTTTATAATTTCTTTCCCACAGGTTTTGCCATTTTTCTAATTCTATGTTGTATCCAAAGTTCTTTGCCCATATTATCATTGTTTCTTTAACTTGTTCATCTTCCATTTTCAAATTCAATAAAAATTTATAGATTTTCGTAATTAGTTTCTCATCAGAGGTTAATAATGTCTGATCAAACAAGGTCTGCTCTTTATAAAATCCATACAGTTTAACATCTTTATCATATCTAACTTGCATTAATAAGTATGTCCACCATGATAGATCTACACCCTGATTTTCCATCTCTTGCTTAGATGTTAAATTCCCTTCAGAATTTAGAATATCTCTATATGTCCATATTTTCTCAAAGTTAACTAAATTTGGATGTATAAATGCTTCCATTGTTGAAAGCCATCCTGGTATTTTCAAATATATTTTACATTTTATTTTTCCCCATGTTAATAGTAATGCATTTCTAGAATAGAATAGAATAGAATAGAATAGAATAGAATAGAATAGAATAGAATAGAATAGAATAGAATAGAATAGAATAGAATAGAATAGAGCTGGAAGGGACCTTGGAGGTCTTCTAGTCCAGCCCCTTGCTCAAGCAGGAGAACCTATACCATCCCAAACAGGTAATTGTCCAGTCTCTTCTTGAAAATTTCCAGTGATGGAGCGCCCACGATTTCTTGAGGTAAGCTGTTCCACTGGTTGATTGTCCTCACTGTCAGGAAGTTTCTCCTTAATTCCAGGTTGCTTCTCTCTTTGATCAGTTTCCAACCATTGTTTCTCGTCCTTCCCTCTGGTGCTTTCGTGAACAACCTGACCCCCTCTGCGTTATGGCAGCCCCTCAGAT
Organism: Protobothrops mucrosquamatus; assembly: GCF_001527695.2. Classification (NCBI taxonomy): domain Eukaryota; kingdom Metazoa; phylum Chordata; class Lepidosauria; order Squamata; family Viperidae; genus Protobothrops; species Protobothrops mucrosquamatus. The sequence continues at coordinate 22,565 of NW_015389661.1, forward strand.
ACTGGAATACTGCTATCATGTCTCCCCTATTCTTTTCTTTAGACTAGCCCAGGGGTAGGCAACCTTAAACATTCAAAGAGCCACTTGGACCCGTTTCTCAGAGAAAAGAAAACATTGGGAGCCGCAAAACTTGCACACGCATGTGCACGCACACACACAGGGGATGCGGAGCTTAATTGAAGAGTTTAATTAAAAAGAAATAGAGGCTGCTGTGCATGAGTTCTCTCTCTCTCCTCCTCCTCCTCCTCTCCCTCTCTCTTTCTTTCCTCTCCCTCTTTCTCTCTTTCCTCTCTCTCTTTCCTCTCCCTCTCTCTCTTTCCTCTCTCTTTCCTCTCCCTCTCTCTTTCCTCTCTCTCTCTCTCTCTTTCCTCTCCCTCTCTTTCTTTCCTCTCCCTCTCTCTCTTTCCTCTCTCCCTCTCTCTTTCTCTCTTTCCTCTCCCTCTCTCTCCCTCTCTTTCTCTTTCCTCTCCCCCTCTCTCTCTCTTTCCCTCTCTCTTTCCTCTCTCCCTCCTCTCCCTCTCTTTCTTTCTCTTTCTCTTTCCCTCTTTCCTCTCCCTCTCTTTCCTCTCTCTCTCCCTCTCTTTCTCTCTCTTTCCTCTTCCTCTCTCTTTCTCTCTTTCCTCTCCCTCTCTCTTTCTCTTTCCTCTCTCCCCCTCTCTCTTTCCTCTCCCTCTCTTTCCCTCTCTCTCTCTCTTTCCTCTCCCCCCTCTCTCTTTCCCTCTCTCTTTCCTCTCTCTCCCCCTCTCTCTCTCTTTCCCTCTCTCTCTTTCCTCTCCCTCTCTTTCTCTCCTCTCTCTTTTTCTCTCTCCCTTTCTCTCTCCCTCTCTCTCTCTCTTTCCTCTCCCCCCTCTCTCTTTTTTTCTCTCTCTCTCCCTGTCTTTCCCTCTCTCTCTCTCTCTCTCTTTGGCTTAATAATTAGGGTTTAGATTTATAAGGGAAATGGAAATTAAATATTAGGAATCAGCCTTGAACTATTGCTTAGCCCAGAAAATATAGATGATGGATTTGAGACAATAAAGGTTACTCTACTAGTAAGCTGTGATGTACTAGGATGAGAAATAAAAAATGTTTAGGAAATAAAATAATATATTTAAGTAAGTAACATGTGTATTTTAGATATCATAACTTTTGTGTAGTGAAATAAAGGAAATTTGGGTTACCCGAAATTTGAATATTACGGATGTTAAAGGTTAAAATTGGAATACTGTAATTAAAAATTAAGAATTAGGTAAAACTTAAAAACAAGATATGGATATGTATAAGCAAAAAATAGATTGACAAATGCTTTAATTGAACTTGTTATGGTTAGAAATTTACTAGTTTAAGTATGTTATATCAAATGTTAAGGGAAATAGAAGATTTTTTGTTAATGTAATCTGAGATATGTACTAAAAATTTTGTTCCTGAACTATTGATTACCCAGTCACCACATTGCTTTCTAAATACTTGGATGTTAAATTGGAAAACTAATAAAATTTGTTATTAAAAAAAAGGAAATAGCTCTGAAACAATGACCCAATGGTTCACGGGTTTTCTAGTACAGGTAGTCCTTGACTTACAAAAGTTCATTTAGTGACTGTTGAAAGTTACAACGGCACTGAAAAAAGTGACTTATGACCATTTTTCACAGTTACGACCTTTGCAGCATCCCCATGATCATGTGATCAAAATTCAGATGCTTGGCAATTGGTTCATATTTATGACCGTTGCTGTGTCCCAAGGTCATGTGATCACCTTTTGTGACCTTCTGACAAGCAAAGTCAATGGGGAAGCCAGATTCATTTAAGAACCGGGTTACTAATCAACTGCAGTGATTCATTTAAAAACTGAGGCAAGAAAGGTCATAAAATGGGGCAAAACTCACTTAACAAATATCTCACTTAACAACAAAAATTTTGGGCTCAATTGTCGTAAATCGAGGACTACCTGTATTTACCTAAAATTTGTCTCACTTTGAAACTATACTTTTACCAGAATCAACTCATCCTGAATAGGATTCTATTGCAATTTTTTAAAATTCTAATTGTTTTATTGTGTATTGGTATGATCCAAATTTAGCGGTGAAGTTTTTGGTGGTAAAATACATTGTCAGATAAATTTATATAAAGTTAACTCTATTCTGTTTGATATACTGCTACTGTATCATAACTGGTTCCTCATTATGTGTTGCAGAACTGTGATGAAAGGTTTCAGTACAAGTACCAACTTCGTTCCCACATGAGCATCCACATTGGACACAAACAGTTTATGTGCCAGTGGTGTGGTAAAGATTTCAATATGAAACAGTACTTTGATGAGCACATGAAAACCCACACTGGTAAGGATACATTTTTATTGTTTTCTGTATACTAGACTTAACTGATGTGATATGTAGCTCATAGGAGAGTTAACAGATTTAATTTATCAGCACATAAGCCCTTTCTTTCCTTTAAAATCTAAACATAATACTGTTTTCAGTATAATTAAAATAAACAAAGGAGGTTCTTGTGTCATCTGAATTTCAACAGTGGAAAGCAAAAGAAGGAGAATTAATTTAAGGATTGCACAGTGTCTTCTGAAGAAGAAAGCTTTTGACATAATGCATGAGAGAGCCTCAGTTATGAAGGACAAGATTAAGACAGAGAACAAAATGCAAAAGGGGTTGTACTAGATGCAGAAAGAAGTGGAAAAGCACTGAAGGGATTTGGGAAGCGGTGTTGATAGAGATGTGTGAGTATGATGTAAAGGAGTGGAGGGCAAATGAAGTAAAAAGGGAATGGGAGGTTAAGAAAATGGAACATTGGAGCTAGAAATGACCAGGGCATAAGGGCATGCACTGTATCAACTTCCAGCAGGTCTGGTGAAGTCTATGAGGAAACCCTGATAAACTACTATCAGGCAATGTGGTTGAAGAGTTGGATATACAGTGAATTAAAGCTTGTCGGGGAGGGGGAATTCAGAATATAGTTAAACACTTAAATACAGTAGAGAAGGTACTTTATGCATAAAAGGACTTTATGCCAAAGAGAAAGGAAACTATGAGAGAATGAATAAAAAATAATGGGAGGGTTATTGGTGTTGTAATATCAAGATTGGAAATGGGAAAATGATTTAAAAGTATATAACAAAGGAGGAATTGGAATAAATTGTATGGATGTCTCCAGTTTCATATTAAAGGGTGAGGAAAATGAAGGGTATAACATGTAGGACCAGAAGTTGAGAAGTACTAACGATTATTGAGTATAAACCAAGATAATGTGTTGGAGTGCGAACTTGAGACATCTTTGAGCTGAAGTATGAACCTTAGCCAGAATGACCAACTATGGACAATTCTGGAAATTGTAGATCAGCGACATAGATGAGTCTCTGACAACTTCTTGAATGTAGGATTTGCATTCAAAATTATATTAATGAAAATTGAATTTGATTAAAGGTGCGATTTTATAATTTTTAACAGGAGAGAAGCCTTTTATTTGTGAAATCTGTGGCAAAAGTTTCACCAGTCGCCCGAACATGAAGAGACACCGCAGAACTCACACAGGGGAGAAGCCATATCCGTGTGATGTGTGTGGCCAGCGATTCCGTTTCTCCAATATGCTTAAGGCACACAAGGAGAAGTGCTTCCGTGTTACTAGTCCTGTTAACGTGCCACCTTCTGCCCAGATCTCACTTGCCACAACATCTTCTGCCACCACTGTACCTTCTGTTGTGAACACACCGAATGTACTTGCCCCTACTCCGGCAATCAGTATGAATCCAGCAAACACACTTCCTCCTCGCCCCATTGGCCATCCGTATTCTCATCTACATCTTCATTCACACCATCCACACCATCTTACAGTCCCTGTCCCCCCAGTCCTTCATTTGCCTCCACCTCCTGCTCTATTTAAGAGTGAGCATTTAAATCATAGGGGCCAAGGTGAGGACAGTTTTCTGCAACACCTAGCAGAAAAGAACAGTTCAGTGCAACACCACTAACTGCTTTGTCTTCTGCCTGCCATTCTCCTGGTCTTAACCTGGAATTGTGCTGCCCCCTAAGAAAAGGTACCATTGTGACCCCAAGTGAATTTGTATTAAACGTGGTTGCTCGGCAAAGTGATCATCCAACCTAGGGGAGACAATAGAACAGATGCCCAATTTGGCTTGCATGTTTTACTGTTGGCTTTTATAAATTTCAACTTTTATAAATTTCAAAAGGACCGAGAAGTGGATTTTTTATATAATTTCATATGAGCTAATGAGGTATGCTTGCTTTTCTGTCCTGGATTTTCTCCTCAGATTGTGGGGTCTGGTTTCCTTTGTATTAATAAGACTGTGAAACTAAATCCCAGAGCATTAATGATCACTGTGTATTTCTTTTCAGCTCTGTATGTGTGTGTGAGCATACACGTGTGCACGTTTGTGTGAGTGTGGGTGTGTGTGCTTGTTATGGAGTGAGCCAGGCACATGATTGCAGAATATCTAGCATTATAGCAAAATCAACAGTAAACAAAATTTAATCTCAGTTGTTCTAACACACTCTTTAATATAAAAATTATTTTAGAGTTTTTGTATAGACCTATTTAGTTGCCTGTTTCTAAAATGAAATGTATTTCAAATAAGCAATGTAAGGTTTTTTTCAGTGTAGCTGGACCTATGTTGTTACAATAGATAATTTTTATAATCATTCAAATGTGATTCTTTAAGAAAAAAAAGATGCAGATAGCTTCTATAGTAAAAATTATTCTTACATCTGTACTGCTCTAAAAAGGTGCTTTGAAGTGTAAGGGAAGAAGCCCCAAGAAGCCTCTTGTAAAGCTGTCTCAGAAGTGGAGATAATTTCAGAACTTTATATTATTTATTAAGTGGAGGGGGATTTTTACTGTGACACATATCTTCTTTCCATGTCACTTGAGGGTGATTAGATAAGGACATTGGACTACTGTATGCCCACAGTTTTCAGTTCTGTTGCACTGAAGCATGAAGCATTTCAGAAAGTATATTCTCTCAGATAGAGGGAAAATTATGTATGAGGGACAGTCTCAACTAAGTATGGTATTTTCAAACATAGTTTATGCTACCTTATCATGGACATACCTTAGAACCTAGTTTATTATAGAGACGTGTATAAGGTATGAGTTAATTTGGGACTGATTTGATGATGCTTGTTTTTTTCTTAAGTTTGGTAGGTGTTAAGAAAACTGCAAATTTGGTGCAGTTTAGTTGGATTTATAAAACTTAAACCTGAATTAGGCAAACTGGTGCGAAAGCCATTGTCATGTTGACTGAAAAAATGTTTATCATGGAGTATATGCATACATTCAAGTTGTGTTAAGGACAGATAGTACTGATTATAGAGGATTATGTCTTTCAGGTTTGACTTCATGTTCCACAGATAAATGGAAAAGAAATGTTGAATGTTAAGCAAGTTGGTAGTTGTGTTTCTCTCAGTCTCCAATGGCACTGAGTTGTGGCAAACTAGTTTGAAAAAAGGGAATTGTGGTAATTAACTTTGGATAAAGTACAGCCCCATTTAAGGATCCACTTAGCACTTTAAGGAGAAGGCACAGAGATTGCCTGGAGTCTAAATTTCCCTAAGTTTAATTTTCTCACTCAACAACCATCATGCCGATTCCTAGGGTATTGTTCTATTTTTGAAAATTAGGCTTTAAATCTAATTTAGAAAGGGGTAATATCTTGGATGAAATGGAAAGCTCTGCATTCCCTGAAGCTGATGATAGTTGACTTTTTGGTATCTATTCGTATTTGACTGAAAACCTCTTTAACACCTTTTTTTCTGAAAAAAAGTATTTTTAAAATGTTGTGATAACACTTATTTGTTCCTTCTCCTTTTATAAGCAGTAGAGCTAACTATAAAAATAATATTTAACAGTTTACCATCATCTACTATCTTGATTGGTTTTATACATTTCATGTCATGTTGCAAAATTGCAGTTCTGTATAGAATGCCACAGGCCAACAGTGTGCCCTGTAAAATCTGCTTTTCCAAATTGAAAGGAAAAAATCACTCCTGGTAAATCAATTGTAATCCAATTCTGCAAAAAGCATTTTTTCCAATAAATTTACAGTATTTGGATGATATTTATGAATCCTACTTGAGATGAGTGTATTTCTGTGCTCTCTGTTCTAAAGATTAATGTTGCTTATTTCAGATATGTGTTCTAGATAGAATGGGTAAAGGGAACTAGCAAAATGGGTCAAGTGCCATGGGACTTTCTTCATTCCTACATGGCTGAATTTGCATCTCTCCTATTATAATAGTTAAGGCTTCTTTTTTGAGCTATTTTGGTTCAATGCAATGGCATCCCTGTATACAGATAAAAATAAAGATCTACAATTTTGTCCTTGAGAAGTGCTCTAGAATACTTTTGGCCACTTTTCATTGTTATGTCAAAAATATTTTCAAAACACAAGCATTATGAATGTGTAGCAATTCAGATTCCGTTCTGTACTTTGAAATGTGTGAGACATGAAATGTGGCATTCTCTGTAACTCTTGAAAGTGGCTGCATATTTTCCTAGGAACATACAGCTTTGGGGAATTAAATTGAAAACACTGCACAGCACAAGCACAAACAATATTCAATCAATATATAAAATAGGCTTTATTAGACTTTGGATTTGAAGTAGAATTATAATTTTGGAAGCCACCTTGTACCAGCAGGCTTTTACTTATAAGATGTATAAGTTTTCATGCTAAATCTCTAGAAAGATTTCTGCTTGTTAATTTGATTGTATATTTTTTTCCTTTTGCTGCAAATTTTACTACTTCCTGTTTCAGTTGCAAAATACTAATTTTGCATTTTTATAATTTTGCACTGCGATTTGTTTTCCTACTAGCCATAGTATTATAGCAGTAGGATCTGATCATTGTTGTTTAACCAGCAGGAACATCCCATAAACTCACCATCTTTGGAGTATGATCATAGTGAATAGAATTGCCTTGAGAAAATTGTATATTTGCCCCAAAAGGTATGGTAACAGAGCATACAACCAACCTTTGCACCAGAGCTGCCCCAGGACAGTTGCATTGCCAGCACCCATTCTCAGCATTAGAGCATTTTGACTGTTCTTGTCAAGCAATACACAAAATTAACCAATCACATTCAAACTGATGTTAAATAGCACTCAGTACACACCTGCCATCAATTAAAGCAACTCTGTTGAAGCCCATTTAAAGTTCAGCTGTTCTAGTATTTTATTTTTATACATTTTATATTTTTTATTAAAATATGCCTGACTTAGGAATAAATGCCTTCCTTCCTCCCCTCTAGAATCAGTGATTTTGTAGTTTTATAAGTTTAAGTCATTCTTTTAAAACACATTTCATTAGTCTGTAGAGCTGATTTGAAAGCTATTTTTCTGCTTACCAATCAACATACAATGTATTCTTAAAGTATTCAGACCCCCTTCACTTTTGTCAATTTTGTTATGCTGCAGCCTGATTTTATAGCTGTTGAAATTCATATTTTTCTTATTAATCTACACTTATTTATATTAACTTTGGAAGTTCTCAACAGAAATATCAGACAAGATCCGGAAATTAAATTTAGTCTAATGAAGAGAAGGATGAGGGGTGACATGATAGCAGTGTTCCAATATCTCAGGGGCTGCCACAAAGAAGAGGGAGTCAAGCTATTCTTCAAAGCACCTGAAGGCAGGACAAGAAGCAATGGATGGAAACTAACCAAAGAGCGAAGCAACCTAGAACTAAGGAGAAACTTCCTGACAGTTAGAACAATTAACCAGTGGAACAACCTGCCTCCAGAAGCTGTGAATGCTCCAACACTGAAAGTTTTTAAGAAGAGACTGGACAGCCATTTGTCCGAAATGGTATAGGGTTTCCTGCCTGAGCAGGGGGTTGGACTAGCTGACCTCCAAGGTCCCTTCCAACTTTATTATTATTATTATTACTATTATTATTATTATTATTATTATTATTATTATTATTATTATTATTATTATTATTATTATTATTATTATTATTAAAGGAATGGAGATAAAAGATGAAAGCTATAAATCACAAGCATTTGCAGATGACCTGGTATTCATTTTAGAAGAACCGCTGGAGACAACTCTTAAACTATTGAAAAGGATAGAAGAATTTGGAGAAATAGCAGGATTGAAAATAAACAGAGAAAAAACCAAAGTTAATAGTCAAAAACCTTACAGATAAGCAAAAAAAAACAACTGTCAGAAAAAATAGACTTAAAAATAGTTAAGAAAGTTAAATATTTGGGAATGTACTTAACAGCAAGATGTGCAATGCTAAAAGAAGATAATTATATAAAATTACTAAATCAAACAAAATCAGATTTGGAAAAATGGAAAACCCTACAACTATCAGTGCTAGGAAGAATAACTACTGTGAAAATGAATATTTTACCAAAATTCTTCTTTTTATTTCAAACAGTACCTATAAACATAGAGAAAAGGTTTTTTGATGATCTGAATACACTGATCTCGACATTTATTTGGCAAGGAAGGAAGCCAGAATTAAACTGAAAATGCTACAAGAAGCTAAAGAAAACGGAGGATTTTGACTACCAGATTGGGTCTTATACTAGCAAGCATGTGCTCTAACATGGTTAAAAGAATGGATAACCCTTAGAAACAAAAGGTTGTTATATTTAGAAGGACATGACTTGCAACTTGCATGGCACGCATTTTTATGGTATGAAAAGAATAAAACCCATAGATATTTCCAAAACCACTACATAAGAAACACATTATTATTTCTATGGGAAAAGATAAAACCAAAAATCTGTATGAAAATCCCAGGATGGCTATCAATGATGGAAGCATTTGTTCACCCAAACTTAGTCAAACTTGAGAAAAGTCTAACATATAAGGATATTCTAACATATAAGGATATTCTGAACACAGATGGGAAATTAAAATTGAAACAAGAGTTAGAAGATCAAGGTATTGACTTATCATGGTGGCCTCAACTGCAAATGCAATCGAGGTATGATAAAGATGTTAAAATATATGGTTTTTATAAAGACCAGACAATGTTTGATCAGGTGTTGTTGACTTCTGATGCAAAACTGATTAAGAAATTGTATAACTTTTTATTGAACTTGAAAATGGAAGATGAACAAGTGAAAGAAACAATGATAATATGGGTGAAATTTTTTGGATACAATACAGAATTAGAGAAATGGCAAAATCTTTGGGAAAGAAACTATAAATTGACCATGGCAACTTCGTATAAAGAAAACTTATATAAAATGTTTTATAGATGGCATTTACCACCTGTTAGGTTAGCAAAAATGTTTAAAAATATGTCTAGTAAATGTTGGAAATGTAATCAAAATCCTGGTACATATTATCACCTGTGGTGGACGTGTGTTAAAGCAAAAAATTTTGGACAAAAATACATACTTGGTTAGAAAAGATGTTACGGAAACATCCATTTCAGCACAGTCCAGTATTTTCTTGATTGTCTCTTCCTCCAATGGTGTTTTTTCATTTTTCCAGTGCTGAGGAAATACAATCCTCGCTGCTGTTAGTACATGTAATGTTAAATATACACTTTGTTTATCAAATTTTTCTGGAATTATACCTAATAAAAAAAGTTTAGGTTTAATATTTTCAAACATGGAACTTATTTTATCAATGGCTAGAAAAACGGGATAGAGAATAAGAACCTAACTTGTATTACTAAGCAAAACAAATCAACCCAGACAACACGTTCATTAAGCACTAATGAATTGTAATAATAGAAAATTAATAAAATACTATTAAAAAAAAGAAATTAAACTGTTGAAAATACTGGAGTATTTGCTGAAACTGTTTTCTCTCATATTCTTCCCTCCCCCACTATCAGTCTGTAGAGCTGATTTGAAAGCTATTTTTCTGCTTACCAATCAACATACAATGTATTCATAAAGTATTCAGACCCCCTTCACTTTTGTCAATTTTGTTATGCTGCAGCCTGATTTTACAGCTGTTGAAATTCATTTTTTCTCATTAATCTACACTTAGTACCCCATAATGACAAAGTGAAAACAGAATTTTAGAAATGTCTGTAAATTTATTAAAAAGAAAAAAATTGAAATATCACATTGGCATAAGTATTCAGATCCTTCACTCAGTACTTAGTTGAAGCACCTTTAGCAGCAATTGCAGCCTCGAGGTCTGTTTGGGTATGACGCGACAAGCTTTGCACGCCTGGACTGGTGGATTTTCTGCCATTGTTCCTTGCAAATCCTCTCAAGCTCAGTCAGGTTGGATGGCGACCGTTGGTGGACAGACATTTCAGGTCCCTCCAGAGATGTTCAATAAGGTTCAAGTCAGGGCTCTGGCTGGGCCACTCTAGGACATTCACAGAGTTGTCCCTAAGCCACTCCTGTGTTGTCTTGGCTGTCTGCTTAGGGTTGGTGTCATGTTGGAAAGTGAACATTCGGCCCAGTCTGAGGTCATGACTGTTGCGGAACAGGTTTTCATTGAGGATATCCCTGTACTTTGCTCCATTCAGCTTTCCCTCAACCCTGACCAGTCTCCCAGTCCCTGCTGCTGAAAAACACCCCCACAGCATGATGCTCCAACCACCATGCTTCACTGTTGGGATATTGGGCAGGTGATGAGCAGTGCCTGGTTTCCTCCAGACATAACATTTAGAATTGAGGCCAAACAGTTTAATCTTGGTTTCATCAGACCAGAGAATCTTCTTCCTCACAGTCTGAGAGTCCTTCAGGTGCTTTTTTGCAAACTCCAAGTGGGGTTTCATTTGTTTTGCACTGAGGAGAGGCTTCCGTCTAGCCACTCTGCCATAAAGCCCAGATCAGTGGAGGGCTGCAGTGATGGTTGTCCTTCTGGAACTCTGTCCCATCTCCACACAGGATCTCTGGCGCTCAGTCAGAGTGACCATCGGGTTCTTGGTCACCTCTCTTACTAAGGCCCTTCTCCCCGATTGCTCAGTTTGACCGGGTGACCAGCTCTTGGAAGAGTCCTGGTTGTGCCAAACTTATTCCATTTGAGAATTATGGAGGCCACTGTGCTCTTAGGAACCTTCAGTGCAGCAGAATTTTTTTTAAAATATGTTTTATTGATTTTTAACATACACCTTAATATTTGGTAAACATCGTGTTGTCTGGGTTAGTGTTTAAAAAACAATAACAATTAATTTCTATAATTCTATAGTCCATATAATAACTTTACTTGATTTCCTCTTCTTCCAATAGTATTCTCTTTAGCCAATCTTAAATTAATACAGTTCTTATTTAAATAAATGACAATTAAATATAAACATTTTTCTCATGTTTCTGCAAATAACCACATCAGTATAAAGCTTCTTTTCATTGATCATCTTGATTGCCTCATCATAAATCCTTTTTACATTCTTATTTAAATTTGTTTTCCCTACAGTATTCAAAATATTCTTACTGGTTAAGGTTTTCTCAAAATTAGTTACACTTAAGTATTTAAATCTTTTTTCTCATACAAGCCATCACATTTTTACATTTCTCATATCTTAAAAGGAAATAAAAACAAAAAAAGACAAAACAGAGAAAATATTTCTTCTATATAAACCATCCCAACATTTTTATATTTCTCATGTCAAAAAATAAAACCAAACACAAAAGAAAAAAGAAAGAAGGCATACTATATTACTTTAGGGGCTCATCCCTCTTAAACTAAACTTCATTTATATTCAAAAGCTTTCTATTTCTTTAACCATATTCAAACAAATGTTTAATTTTTAAATACTCCCTCTGATAATTCCCATCATCTAATTTCTTGATTCTCACTTTAGCCTTTTTTTTTTTTGCCCAACATCTTTCTTGTTCAATATGCTTTGATGAATCAAAGAGTCTTCCCATAAACTTATAGATGTTATTGCAGGTACAAAAGGCAAAACAGGTAAGATGTTTTTATAGGAAGGTTTTGCCCCTTCATATTCATTGAAAATCTTTTCCTTTTTGTCTTTCTTGATTTTATTTATTATTTTTTGTCTCAAGATCTCATAGTTCTGGCAAAATCCATTTTACCAAATCTTTTTTCTTGTCCTCAAACTTATTTTGTAATCTTAAAGTGTAGTTTGTCTTTTCCATGTCCAGAGTTCCCTGTAGATTTTTTTCCATCTGGGTTAAGTCATATTTCCTAGTATTGTTAAATTCCATCTTGAATTTTCCTCTGTCTCATAATCAGTTGTCTGTTTTCTCTGCTCACTCTCTATTTTTATTTTCTGAGAATTTTTATGTTGTAAAGTTAAATTGGAGATGTGTTCATTTAATATTTTCAAGGTTATGTTTAATTTCCTCGTGGTTTGAGATTATTGTTGTTTGGATTAGTTGCAACATAGCATAGATGTCCTTCTGAAAAGTATTTGTTTTTTCTTGGTATATTCTTTCTGCAGATCTCTGGTTTTCCATGACAGCCAAAACTCAGGGGTTTCCTTTCTCTGCAGATGGCTTTAGAGTCACAGTTGAGTTAGTATTTGTAATCCAGAAAGGTCAATTCTTTTTTTTTAGAGTTTATAATTCTCACTTTATAGACAGCCCAAGATGTTTCCTTTTTTTATCACAGCTGTTCTTTGTTATTAAGACATTGAAGGTCACCAAGATAAAATTTATCTTTTCCTGGGCCTTGCCAGTCTCTGTAGTAGAGCAGCTGTTGTAATATTTTCATCCACCACTAGATGTCAGCACCAGTTCTTTCAGTAATAAACACTTATTTACTTCTGTTTTGGTGATATAAAAGGAAAATCTTAACAGATTCCACTGATTTCAAACTTATCCAAATTAAGTCTTATATTCTTCTTATTTCAATATATTTTTATTCCTCCTGAAAGGTTTAATTTGCCGCTTCCATCTGCAGGAGGGTGGAGCAAAAGTCCCCCTCCTTCTCACTTTCGGAGGCTTTTTGCTTCTTGGTTTTTTTTCCCCAGGAAATCAATTTCCAAATAGAAGAGAGAAAATCACTGTTCTTACCCAGTTCCAAACACGTTGTTTACAGTCAGCTTGGAGTAATACTTTTGGACTTCGGTTGCTTGTAGCTTGGGCTAGACTCGGAAGTTGAGCTAGCCTCCTGCTGGTTTCTGGAGGGCTTTTTCCAAACTGATTGGATCGACCACCATCTCTCCGCAATCAGCGGGACTTCCCCCCTTCTGTGTTGCCTCTATGGGGCAACTTCAGGCCCATTTAGGGTCCCCTGGCAGGCAGAAATCAGCCTTAGGGAGCGGAGCCCTGCGATCCCTCGGCTGCTGCCCTACTGCGCAAAACCGGAAGTCCTGCAGCAGAAATTTTTATTGTAGCCTTCCCCAGATCTGTGCCTTGCAATAATCCTGTCTCTGAGCTTTGCAGGCTTTTGCTCTGCTACAATATGCATTGTCAGCTGTGAGGCCTTCTATAGAGAGGTGTGTGCCTTTCCAAATCATGTCCAATCAATTTAATTTACTGCAGGTGGACACCAATCAAGGTGTAGAAACATGTCAGCAACTATCAAGAGAAATGGGAGGAATCTGAGCTAAATTGCAAGTGAAGGGGGTCTGAATACTTTCTGAATGCACTGTAGATTCTTTGAATGAATGAATGTCTGCTCTTAACAGTTTCATTTTCAGGATAGCCACAGGTGGCACTTTAATAAGGTTGACCAGATTGGAGAGATGAGATAATAGTGACATGTTACAATTCTGTCAATGTGTTGTAGCATAAATAGATTGTGTTCATGCTTAAAAGAAGAAATGTACACTGTTCTGAGGTGGGTGGGGTGGGTTTTTTTGCATAAATAAAGCTAGGTAAGACATTTGGCATAAATGTCAGCTAACATGTTGGTTGCTACTGCAAAAAAAATTCGCAAAAATTAGAAACTGTTAACAGACTCTGCTGTTTTCTGACAAGAAATCTCTGCTTTGACAGGTCTACTGTGTACTGGTGAATACATTCCCTGTTATTCCTTTGTAGTCATTTATATATCTCCCTAAAAAAATAAAGTGTAAAGATAATTTTAGACATTTTGAAAATAGATTTTTTTCTCTTTTCATTGTTTCATATTTTCCAAATGAAAAACTGACTCCTTTGAAATAATAGTTACTTGCATCCTGACATAACATCTCTGTAAAGTCCTCTGAATTAAGTAAATATACTTTTATAGCAAACCTTATTCTTAAGTGAAATTGAATGAATTATCACAGCAATAGTCTGTTGGACCTATGTTAACAGTTCTTTTTGCTCAAAGTTAATATGATTGCTTTCTGTTAATAACAGTATTTTCTGTTCTGATAGGCTGCATTGGGTGCTAAACTACCCTTAGGCTGCATGGGAAAGAAAATTGATATCCATGTAGCCACCTAGAGTCAAAACTAATTCAGAGGCCCAATTACAACAACAAAAACTTGCTTTGTAGTGAGTGAGCTTGAATATTTTTGTTCTTTTTAATTTTTGTGTTTGAATTAACTTTGCTGTACTCCCAATAAAATAAAGAGGCCCTTGAAGTCAGTTAACTCCTGGTGACTACACGAACACATCCATGTACAGGTAATCCTCGAGTTACGAATGTAATGGAGCCTGCCAATTACATTTGTAACCCGAGGATTCATAGGAGTGAATCACGTAACTTGAACGTGATCACTCCCTGCTTTCGCCCACGCATTTTGCTAATCAAATGTGTGGGTTGTTAGGTGCACGAGGTATCTCAGGATGGGGAAGGCCATGGGGGGGGCCTAGTGCTTCCAACCACCCAAGGCCTCCCCCAACCCACTGAGATGCTTCCCCCTCCCCCCCCCATCCTGCCTGACCGGGTCACTTACCTTACGTAGATCTCAATGATCAAGGGAGCTGTCTTCTCTCCAGCCTCTCTGCCACGGTTTTGCCTTGAGCAAAGGCTTGCCGAGGTGTGCAGGGATGAGAGATTGTGTCCCTATAAGCTCTGGTCATCAGCAAAGGACTTTCCCCTAAATGGACTGGAGGGACAAATGCACCCCTCTGGGCCTCCATTCTCAGCGGTAAAGGCCTTGAGGAAAGGCCTTTGCTGCCCTAAACGGAGGCTAGGAGGGACGTGCGTGTCCCTCCCAGCCTTCGTTCTCAACAGCAAGGCCTTTTTGCAAAGATGGCAAAAGGCTTTGCAAATGGAGGGAAGGCTTTGGTTCTTCAGGCCTTCCCTCCGTTTGCAAAGCCTTTTGCCGCAGATATTGTCCAGGCCTCCGTTTGCACAGAACAGAGGCCTAAAGTACCATGAGATCACACGAGATCAGTAGCGCGAGAGCTCGCACTAGTGATCTCACGTGATCTTTCAGTAGTTTAGGCCTCCATTCTCTGCAAACGCACCGAAGGCCTGAAGCAGCGAACCAGGCCAAGAAATCAAAGGCTCGCTAGATCTTCTCAAGGTGAGTATCCACAGGCCAAGTGCCTGTGGAGACCCGGCACGGGGGTGAATAAGCAGGGTGAATGTTGCAGTGCCTCTGCGGTTGTTCGTAAGGGTGAATGACTGCTGTGGTGCTGCAACATTCGTAACTTTGGGACTGTCGTAAGTACTTTGGGGGGGGGTTATATCGTAACTTTGAACAGTTGCTAAGTGAACTGTCATAACTCAAGGATTACCTGTAGTTTCCTTTGACAATGAATACTGAAATGGCTTACCATTGTCTTTTTGGGTTCTGTTTCTCCCCACTTTGTAGAGGTTTGCAATATTGCTACAATGTTATTAGATAATGTCTGTCCACTAACCATTTATAAAAATAAAAATAATTTAAAAATGCAAATACTTCACAAGATAAGCTATAACTCACAAAGGTTATATATTCTTGATGAGATTTATTTATTGGAAACATTTATATGGCCACCCAATTCAAGAAGGTGATTCTGGGTGAAATGCAAAACTCAACTAAAGGTACAAAGCAACAAAATAAAAATCAACTAAAACCATTAAATGGTGACCGGACTAAAGTGTGCTGCCACACAGCAAACGGGACTCTACCTATCCAGACCCAAAGGCCCAGGGCAATAGCCAGTCTCAACTGCATTACTAAAGGCCTATAGGGTAGGGACCAACCATATATTGGAGGACAGATTATTCAAAAAGTAGAGGTGGCCACTGAAAAGGCAGATCTTTTTGGAATAGAATAGAGCTGAAAGGGACCTTGGAGGTCTTCTAGTCCAGCCCCCTGCTCAAGTAGGAGAACCTATACCATTTCAGACAAGTGACTGACTAGTGGTCTCTTCTTAAAAACCTCCAGTGATGGAGCGCCCACGATTTCTAAAGGCAAGCTGTTCCACTGGTTAATTGTCCTCACTGTTAGGAAGTCTCCTTAATTCCAGGTTACTTCTCTCTTTGTTTAGTTTCCAACCATTGTTTCTTGTACCTTGTGGTACCCCACTGCTTACTTCTCTCCATGTGGATGTACTACCATTGAGGACTACTCGCTGAGTACTGTTTGTCAGCCAGCTACAGATCCATCAGGTGGTGATATTGTCTAGCCCACCTTTTTCTAGCTTACTAAGTAACAGGTTGTGGTGTACTTTGTCAAATGCCTTACTGAAATCTAAGTATACCATGTCCAAAGCATTTCTCTGGTCTACTAATTTAGTCACTTTATCAAAGAATGAAATAAGATTGGTTTGGCATGATCTGATTTTAACAAACCTGTGCTGGCTGATGTCAACGCTGCTAACATTGGATGTTCCTGCTCTGACAACTGATGGAAATGCAGCCATTTTCTCTATTCCTTTAACATGCTTTTTCTTACTTTTAGAAATCAGGTGCAGCGGGGGGGTGGTTGGGATGTAAGCTCAGCTAGCCATAATAATAACGCTGCTGTGGGAACTCAAGGACAAACTGATAACATTTTGGCGGGCTGAGGAGCTGAGGAGAAAGCCCACGCTTGAAGCTAATTGGGGAATGTGTTTATGACAGTTTATTGGGGGTGGGAATTGTACTTTGTTACTTTGTATCCGGGGGAAGGGAATTTAGTTTTTGGGTTCAACTATGCAGTGCCAATACTTTGTTTCCCGAATAAACGTTCTTTAAGGAAGAATTTCGCCTCAAAGTTCTTTTGATGGGTTTCATCTGTCGGAACCATGACAGCTACTAGTTATAACTTTGTTTGAATAGAATAGAATAGAGTTGGAAGGGACCTTGGAGGTCTTCTAGTCCAGCCTCCCGCTCAAGCAGGAGAACTTATACTATCTCAGACAAGTAACTGTCCAGTCTCTTCTTAAAAACCTCCAGTGATGGAGCCCCCACGATTTCTGAAGGCAAGCTGTTCCATTGGTTAATTGTCCTCACTGTTAGGAACTTTCTCCTTAATTTCAGGTTGCTTCTCTTTGATCAGTTTCCAACCATTGTTTCTTCTCCTGCCCTCTGGTGCTTTGGAGAATAATTTGACCCTCTCTTCTTTGTGGTAGCCTCTCAAATACTGGAATACTGCTATCATGTCACCCCTATTTCTTCTTTTCTTTAGACTATCCAAACCCAAGTCCTGCAACTGTTCTTCATATGTTTTAGTCTCCAGGCCTTTGATCATCTTAGTTGCTCTTCTCTGAACTTTTTCCAAAGTGTCAACATCTTACCAAGCAGTAGATTGTGGTCTACTTTGTTGAATGCCTTACTGAAGTCCAAGTATACTATGTCCACAGCGTTTCGCTGGTCTACTAATTTAGTCACTTTATCAAAGAATGAAATAAGATTGGTTTGGCATGATCTGTTTTTAACAAACCCGTGCTGGCTACCAGTTATAACTTTGTTTGCTTCTAGTCATTCGCAGATCTGTTTTTTGATTATCTTTTCCAGGATCTTCCCAGGTATTGATGTTAGAGTGATTGGTCTGTAGTTTCCTGGGTCTGTTTTTTTCCCTTTATTGAAGGTGGGAACCACATCAGCCCTTTTCCAATCCTCAGGTACTTCCCCTGTGCTCCAGGATTTTTGAAAAATATGGTGCAATGGCTCTGAGATAACCTCTGCCAGCTCCTTCAGAACTCTGGGATGTAAACTCTCGGGTCCTGGTGATCTATATTCGTCAAGGTCAGATAGGTGTTCTCTTACCATTTTCTTGCTTATTTTAATTTTTGTTTCTAGTTTGTCTTTTGCAGTAGTTTTTTGTGGTATGTTGGGCTATAATTTTTTTTTGTGTGAAGACTGATGCAAAGAATGAGTTAAGCAGCTCTGCTTTCTCCCTACTGCCTGTTACTTCCTTGCCATCTTCTCTTTAGTGGACCTACAGTTTCCTTGACTTTTTTCTTGTTATTAATATGTTGAAAGAAACTTTTTTTATTATCCTTGATTTCTGTTGCAAGTCTCTGTTCATTCTGAGCCTTTGTTTTCCTGACTTCATCTTTGCATGTTCTGGCTGTCTGCTGATAATCAGCCTTAGTTATGTGTCCCTCTTTCCATTTTTTGTAATTGTCCTTTTTGTCTTTCAGTTTGTCTGAGAGATCTTTGTGCAGCCATGCTGGTTTCTTCTTGACTTTCTAGTTTTTATTTTTCAGTGGTATTGTGCTGGACTGGGCTTTTATGGTCATATTTTTCAGAGTTTCCCATGCTTCTTGAGTTGTTTTCCTCTTTAGGATTTTCGTCCATGGAATCTTTCTTAGGTTCTCTCTGAGTTTGTTAAAATCAGCTCTTTTGAACTTTAAGACACTGGTTGGGTCCCATAGTGATTTACAGCACCTTGGGCAGTTTACAAATGTCAGCATATTGCCTCCAACTATCTGACTCCTCATTTTACCAACCTCCAAAGGATGGAAAGCTGAGTCAACCTTGAGCCCTGTCAGGATTGAATTGCAGGCTGTGGACATACTGCATTCTAACCACTGCGCCACCAGGTCAGTGTCTCAGTGAAAGGATCTGAAGTGTGCCCTCCCTATTGGAATATGTAGGTAGGGCAGATACCTTAAGCAACAGTTGATCCCATTAATAATCAACAAATAAATTGCATCTGAAAGCCTATTGGGAGTCAGTGGAACATGTGGAGTAGAGCTGACGTGGGCATAACAAGAAACATAACTTACCTTCACAACTGCATTCTGGACCAACTGAAGCTTCTGGATTATCTTCAAGAGCAATTTCATTGGGAGTGGAGGGTTGGACTAGATACATAATTTTTATTTATTTTTTTTCTAGAATGCACAACACTGTATGGAATCTTGCTGTGGTGCCTTTTCTCTGAAAAGGATGCTGACCTGTTGCTGACTTGAATGTGTTTTCTGTTTATATGCTGTATGTAATCTATATCTGATAAAATGCTTATGATATTAGTGTTCTGCTTGGCACTATTAAAACCTGGAGCAGAGAGACAGTCTTAGTTCCTACTGGGAAAGAATATGTAATAATTTATATGCAAATGTAATTGCTTAATTGCACTTAAAGCAGTAAGGAAAAAGACATAATTATGGAACAGTTTTTGAAATGAAAGGACCCCCTTGTATGTGAAAAATAAAATGGAATTTGGATATGGTTTTTCTAGGACTGTAGCATACTGTACCTCTCTCTCCTCTCCACCTATTCTAAGGGTCCCTTTCTGTTTCCCAGTCTCCCACTTCCTCCCTTGAGCTTTTTCCATCAATGTTCTTGCTGAAATATTTCAAACACTATGAAAACTACATGTTGAAAATTGTGCCAAATTACATAATCACAGCTATTTTTAATTTATGCAACTTTTAGTACAATTGGTATGAATGTTATTGGAACTTAAGCTGGGACATTTTCCGTAGCCTATAGAGTCATGTAGGTAACAGAATGAACTGCAAAAAGAAATCAGTGATTTGTGCAATTTGTTCTTTTATTCTTTATGTGCTTAGTGATAGATATGTAGACAAATACACACTGAGGGTTCAAGCAGTTCTGTTACAGTGATACTAATCAAACTCTAGATGTCTACATTTAGACAGATATTCCAACACCACTTTTTGATTATTTTTGAACTTCAGCTGACAAAACAGTTGCAAGTTGATGTATCATGTATTGCTCTATGCTGGGAACAGCTGACTTTATATGAAAAAGGCTGTTTTTTTCTTGCAAAATATGTAACTAAAAGCTTGCTGGGACAGAAGTAAACTACTATTTGAATATTCTGCTGCAAGGTAATGCAAAAGTAAGGAATGGCAAATAGAAGAGATAAGATCTCTGGTTTGTTTTACTACAGTGCCAGCTTTCTTTCATCACTTTTATGTAATTTTAAATTCTAAATTCCATGACAGTATGGCTTTCTATCCAGAACAATATATGCTCCAAAAATATAACTGCCATCTTTTTCAGAAAGGCTAATTGTTATATTTCCTCCTAAAAATTAAATTAGCATTTCTTTGCATACTTTATTTCAGAAGTGTATATGCATATATGTGTGTGGGTTGACAGTATATTTTTATATATTTTTATATTTTAAGTGTACGCACCTGTGTTAGAATGCCAGGTTTTTGAGATGTAAAAAAATCAGACCAAGATAAATCACTGCAGAATTGTTTCCACCTTTAATATAACATAAGCTGTACAATTCAATTGAAAAACCAACTGAAATCTTTTAGGGGAAAAAAAAAAAAACTTACAATAACATGGTTGCATAAGTGTGCACACCCTCTTCTACGTAGGGATGTGGCTGTGTTCAGAATTAACCAATCCCATTAAAACTAATGTTAAATAGTAGTCAGTACATATATGCCATCAAATAAAGTGACTCTGATCAAGCCCATATAAAGTTTAGCTGTTCTACTAGGATTTTTCTGACGTTTACTCAGTTGCCTCTTACAGCAAAAGCCATAGTCTGCAAAGAGCTTACAAAGCACGAAAGGGATTTCATTGTTGGAAGGTATGAGTCAGGAGAAGGGTGTAAATTTTTTTTACAGGCATTGTATATACCATGGAACACAGTGAAAACAATCCTCAACAAGTGGAGAAAATATGGCACAACAGTGACATTACCAAGAACTGGATGTCCCTCCAAACTTGATGAAAAAAATAAGAACAAAACTGGTGTCAGAGGCTGCCAAGAGGCCTACAGCATCATTAAAGGAGCTGTAGGAATTTCTGGCAAGTACTGGCTGTGTACTACATGGGACAACAATCTCCCATATTCTTCATGTGGCTGGGCTGTGAGGTAGGGTGGCAAGACACAAGCCTTTTCCTACAAAAAAATAAATAAATAAAAAATCCAGGCTCAGCCACTTTTACAAAAGGCTACATCAAGTCTGACAAAAGCAAGTGGGAAAATGTGTTATGAACTTTTTGGCCATAATTCCAAAAAGTATGTTTGGTGCAAAAACAACACTGTGCATCACCAAAAGTAGGGTCTAGGGCAGACATGTCAAACTTGCAACATCATGTGACGTCGCGCAACGTATCGGGACAGTTTTGCCATTGCCGGCAATGGGGTGGGTGCGGCTTCCACGTGACGCGTCCGGCCCATGGGCCGGCAGTTTGACACCCCTGGTCTAGGGCAACTCACCGCAGGACAACTCAACACAGCCAACTTGCCACAAGGACAACTTGACACGGCTGGCTAGAGGGAGAGCTAGGCAAGTGAGTGGGTGGGCTGGGCACATGGGTTGTAGTGAGCAGGTGGGCAGAGCACATCACCACTGCCCCAGGCTCCAGGCAGAAGAGGCGAGGGTCCATTGTGAAAAAACAGTTCTGGGAAAGAGGAACCCTCAAACATTGTGCCACAATAAATTAGCCTGTAAGATGCGATCAGATGCTTTGTTTCTGACTTCTGTGATGGCAAGTAGTTGAACTGCTGAGAAGACACATTCTAAGCAATGACCCCCACTGCAAAACACTTTTCAAGGTTTCCAGATGCAAGTCCTTCAGCTCATTTAGTCAGGTGCCCCCCCTCTCCCTCTCTCTCTTCCTTACACAGAGAGAGAGAGAGGTTTTGAGGCTGCAAAGGTATTAGAAGCTGCAGCTGAGTAGGTGTTTTGCTGGGTCTGGCAAGTACCAAAGCCAGCAGCCAGCAAGACTTGTTTTCCCTGTTCCTGGGAACAGGCACCCCAGTTATGGTTGGTTTGGCTCTCAGGCCAGTGAAGATTCTGCGGGTGAAGCCGAGCGAGCCACTCTGGGGAGGGGAGCGGGGAGCAAAGAGCAGCTGGCTGGGTGGACCTGGCCACCCTCCATCAGTCTCCAACCACTGTGCCGCCAGGCCTGCTGGAGGATTAGGCTCCCCAAAGCACATCTGTATCGCTGGGCCAACCCCAGACCTAGACCCTGGGGTGGTGCGGCAGGGCTAGTGTTCCTTCACTGCTGAGGCACATGCCTCTCCTCACAGCGAAGTGGGAGCTGGAATGCCACCAAAACCTGGGGTTGCTTTTTGTTGTGCTGCCAGGCCGGTAGCTATTTTCAGCTTCAGCACCTGAGGATGGCTGCTCCTCCACCCCACAACAGGACCATTGTCCCCTGGCCCCTTTTAGCAAAAGGGGGCAGCAATGGGTGAAGTGGGTGGTGGGGAGGCAGCCAGGGCAGGCAGCGGGGAGGCCACGGTGGCCCACCATGGCCTCCACACTCTGGGTGGAAGAGGGTGGGGCAGCGGCTACGGTGGGATGGCTACAGAGGCTGCCTCCCCACTGTCCGCCCCAGCTGCCACCACCCCCATCATCCCTAGCCCGGAGTGGCCTCTTCCGCCTGACAGATTTGGAGCTCTTTTGCAAGGAAGAGTAAGCAAAGATTCCCAAGGCAAGATGTGCCATGCTGATAAGCTCCTACCCCAAAAAGACTGAATGCTGTCATAAAATCAAAAGATGCTTCATCAAAGTATTAGTTGTCAACACAGCCACATCCCTACTTGTAAGAGGGTGTGTACACTTATAGATCCATATATTGTACATTTTTATTGTTTTCCCCTAAAAGATTTGTTTGTTTTTCAATTGATTTGTATAGCTTATATGTTATGTTAAAGGTGGAAAAATTCTGAAGTTATTTATCTTGGTCTGATTTTTATACATCTCAAAAACCTGGCATTTTAACAGGTGTTTATGGACATTTTATATCCACTGTATATGATTAGAGTTTTCAGACAAGAGTGGCTAGAGTGCAGAAGGTAATTTTTTCTAGTGAAGCTCTTCATGTATCCGTTTGTGATGCAGATGTTATTTCTCCCATTGCTATTACATACTCAGGTTGGTATCCATTATCATGTGCTATGTTAGTTCAGGGTGGATCCTAACTGAGCAGTTGATGTTGAGAAATTTTCTGTGCTGTCTTTGGATTTACCTGGGATAAATATTTGAAAGTCCCACCAACTGCATGTCAGTGAGCCATCTGTTGATATGCAGGTTCTGAGGTTTTGCTGGTTAAAGAAATACAGGAAACCAGAAAGTGCCTTTAAGTTTTACGTTTTTATTCAGCTGAATAGAGACGGACCCCTCTAAAATGAGAGGAGCCATGAATGACGAGAAATCCTCATATTTATTCTGTATAATTACATAAGCAACCCATCCAGCAAAGCTGACACACATAAGATAAAGATTGCACCCAGTAAGTCTGGCACACTGTAGATAAGAAGGGAGAAAGCAGAAGTAGCTAAACATGTTCCCATTTGAGTGTTCCTTAAAGATATCGTATGTTCTTGGGTGGGTTAGGACATTGGGTGTTGTCCTTGCTGTCCTTTCCTGACCCTGCATCCAGGATTACAAGTGACCAAAGAGAGAGAAGCCATCTATATGTGTTCACAATTAATACTGTCCCCTAATTCCTGGTCATCAATCCCCCCCTTTCATGCTTCGAGCATAGGAGCATAGGAGAATGAAAGTCCGATTGAAGAGACAAAGGATAAGCTTTTGTAGTAAGTTGCCCACATCGTTTAGGACAAGCAGAGGTGATTAGGGGCAAGCAGCGAAGGACAGGAAGCAGCAGGAAACAATAAGAAATACTACAAGGAATAATTCCCTAAACCAGGGGTAGTCAACCTTTTTATACCTACCCCCCACTTTTGTATCTCTGTTAGTAGTAAAATTTTCTAAGCGCCCACCGGTTCCACAGTAATGGTGATTTATAAAGTAGGGAAGTAACTTTACTTTATAACATTTATAAAGCAGAGTTACAGCAAGTTAAAGCATATAATAATAATTACTTACCAAATTCTTTATGTCGGACTTTCGCTAAGTTTGGCAGAATAAATCTTTATAAAACAACTTACTGTAGTTAAATCTATCTTTTTATT
>NW_015389661.1:48485-49880 GCF_001527695.2 Protobothrops mucrosquamatus
TGTGGGGGGAGATGCGCGAGCTATTCTGAGATGAGGCTCTTTTATTTGCGGTCGCACTATAGCGCCATTTAATTTCACTTACGTAACGTGAACTAAACTTATGCGCAGGCGATACAAATAGTATATTTTCAGAAATTTAAATTGTCATGGGGAATTTTATGAAAACCTAATGAAAATGTTTTAAAATAATGCTATGAAAATTTTTTAAAAAGTCAATTAAATTAAAAAAAGGAAACTGCTTCAGTATCGGACAAAACCCCTACCGCCCACCATGAAAGCTGGAACGCCCACTAGTGGGCGGTAGGGACCAGGTTGACTACCACTGCCCTAAACCATCCCCATCCTGGGAGCCAACTGGTAAGAAAGAGAATATACCATTGAAGACCTCCCACACAGTATCAATAGAAACCTTCAGAACTTTAGGGCAATTCCTAATTCCCAGGGTACATGTACCAGACCAATAGGCTCATAGGCAAATCGACCACAAGGGAACCATCAATCAGGGTGGACAGCAAGATAAATGCTTGGTTTGCCTTCCAACCCTGCAGGCATACAAGCCTTAACACCAGACATATAAGCCATGACCCCCATCACTGCAAACAAACTACAGAGAGCAGAGGGGTCCTTCTTGTAGACAAGGCCAAAGGACTGATGACATCTATGCCAATCGTCCCACTTGCTAGTACTGACCTTCCATGTGACCGTGCAAGGTGCATAGATCCTAACTTATATCAGGAAGAAGAATTAAAATGACTAAGGCAGGCTGCTGTAGGGTGCTGTAGTGCCCTTAGTTTAGCAATCCGCAGCTTTCCTGCCCCAAACACAAGAAGTGTCCAGCCCCTTGTTGCATTTTTCATGCTGAACATAAAGACTCCTAAGGGTGTAGCTTCTATGACCAATCCATGTGTACCAGTGGGGGTATATGTGTGCAGATCCAGCAATTTGTTACATTCAAAAGCTTAACCCATGCTTGCATATTCTATATATGGGTCTTGGAGCCCCAAATTCCTAAAGAGGTACTGGGAAATTGGGGACCACCTCAGCCTTCTATGATGTCTGTAATTCCCCAGACAATTCAGGTACAGAATCAGAAGGAGGTGACTGTTGTGCCAAGATATGATCAACTGAAAATGGCAGGACCCCTTCCCAATGTCTGGTCTCCTAGATGTCACGCCCCACCGGGCGTGCCATCTGCTAGCGGGGTGTGGGAGCCCGCCCGGGGAAGCCAGCCGCCGCCGCCAACCGCCCCGCCGAAACGCCGCTACCGCCCGCCGCGGCCCAGCACGTACCCGGAAGCCCCTCGGCCAGCGCGTCTCGCCGCCGGGGATCCAGCGGCGACCCTTCCTCCCTCCTGCCTGCTCTCCGCCGTCGCGCCAGGGACAAAACGACCTGAAT
>NW_015389661.1:50783-54801 GCF_001527695.2 Protobothrops mucrosquamatus
CCCGAGCATCCGTGGGAACCGGCCCGGGACTTTGGCGGCCAGGGAGCTGCTGGAAAGGAAGACCGGGCGAGGCAGTGGAGCATGACGGACTCTGGGGAGGGGCGGGGCTGGACTAAGGGAACTTTAAGCAGGGCAGGGCGGATGCTGGCTTGTGGCTGGGGGCGGGATGATGGGGCGTGGCACCTCTATTTACAGCACTGGGAGCAAGCCACTCCCAGTGCTGACTTTGTTTCAGATCGAATAAACTTCCACTGAATGCACATCGTACCGGCGTCTTTGGTTCTTCTCAGTCGTCATCGGACGGTGTGACAGTAAGTCAGCACTCCCCTTTATCCTATCGCTCCTTTGCCTGCTCCTTGCTTCGAGGGGGATGGCAGAGGGCAAACAGGACGCTCCACAGGGAGTGGAGGAAGAGGCTCCGGCTGGAGCCACAGGTCTTGCACCCGTCACAGAGGCCTCAGACGCACAGCCAGTGGTCAGGCCAAAGGTGACCAGGGCCGCGGTGCCATCAGGGGAGGTCCGGGAGACCACAGCTTCAGGGGGTGCCGCGGAGTGGTGGCAAAGCCCCACGTTGACCAACCTGGAAGCCGCGCAAACCCGCACCCCGGGTGCCAGGCTGCCTCTTATGGAGTGGAGAGAAAGGCGGGTCACAGGGGATGACGAGGCGGAGTGGAGCTACTCGACGGCGCCGGGTCAGCATACGATGGATATACTCCGGGACCGGTTTGGCGAAGCTGGTTACCAAGGGCCGTCTTCATGGCAACGAGTGGACGGGTCGTTGGGACATTCTGAGTCGACCCGGTTCCGGCTGAGCAGCCCGCGACTGCGACTGACACCAGCAGCAAGCACATCGGGGGCAGGAGGGCCCGGGGTGTCGGCTCCGCAACCCCAGTCCGGCTGGCAAGGTGGGTCTGGGCCCGGGGGTGCCTGGGAGGCAACCCCAAGAGGAACACCAGGGGTTCAAGGCCCTGGTCTGGGGACCCATAACCTGTCAGTCCCTGCGGCTGCAGTTCCGGGCGTGGTCCAACCTGCGGGGCCATGGGGGCCAGGAACCATCTGGGGCCCACCACCCATCCCCATCTCGTATGATGGCAACCCGGACCAGTTGGCCATGTATATGAGCCATGTGATTAGCCACTTGGACTGGTACGGCCACTTATATCCATCCCAGTGGGCGATGGTCGTGGCTATCACCGCAGGGTTGCAGGGGGAGGCAGCGGCCTGGGCGGCGGATCTTTATAGTGACCACGCCCCGGAGTTGGGCAATGCCGGCCTGTTCCTTGAAGCCCTGCATGCCAGATTCGAGGACACTGCTCGTCTCCAGCGGGCAGAGGCAGAGTTACTGGCGCTGAAGCAGCGGGGCCGGCCTGCAGTGGACTATGTCCGGGACTTCCGGCGGCTGGCAGGCCGGTTGAGTTCGGTGTGGCCAGACCGGTTGCTGGTTCATCACTTTCGAGCGGGCCTGGACCATGAGTTACGCCAAGCCTGCGTGTACCGTGGGGTGCCCAACCGGCTACGGGACTGGTGCAAGGTGGCCATCGAACTGGATACGGGGTTAAGGGAGTGCCAGAAAGGGGGTGGGACCACCAGCCGACCCCAACGGCCGTTGGGGAGGCAACGAGAGGGCGCACCACCGGCCGGCCCGCCGAAACCACCAGCTACGCCTGGAGGAGCCGCCTTCCGTTGTTTCCGGTGTAACCAGCCAGGACACCGGGCGGCTGAGTGCCCAGCCCCCACTCCGCGAGGCCCAACGACGGCCGGACGAGCCACCCCGACCCCGAAGAGAGGCCCCGAGAAATCGAGAGCGGTGAAGCAGTTGGCAACCCCGATGCCTCAGCGAGCAGACCCGGTGGAGGAGGACACCCGGGCAGTTGCACGGTACCAAGGAGGTCCCGACGACAGTGAAGACGAGGTGGCGAACGACCCGATGGTGAGTGAGCCAGTGAGCCCCTTCGTGCTGCCCATCACCCTTACCAACCCACGGACAGGGGTGCGAAGAGGCTACCGAGCCCTTGTAGACACCGGGTGCACCCGGTGCCTGATTAGCAGGACAGTTGCGAAAGAGGGTGGCATCCGCCTGCAACGGCTGTCCCGTCCTGTTCGGTTCGAGCAGGTGGACGGGTCCTTGTTGGGGGGGGCCCCAGCAACTCACGTGACCGAACCTGTCCGTATGGAGTTGGGGGGTCATTGGGAGGTCCTTCGCTTTATTGTTGCTCCAGCAATGACAGAGGCAGTGATTCTAGGCCTCGCCTGGTTGGACAAGTGGGCCCCAACCATGTGGTGGGAGGGGGGTTTCCGGAAACTCCAGCTTGGGGTTGGGCCCCAACCACCGCAGCAGGGCGCCAGGACACGGATCACGAGGCAGTCGGCAGCGGTCCAACCCCCGGGTGGTGCGGCCACCGCCCCGTCAATGGGGGCACAGGAGGACTCCTTCCCGGCCGTATACAACGACCTGGCAGCCGTGTTCCGCGAACAGGAGTGCAACCAACTACCGCCCCATAGAGCAACCGACTGCGGGATCGAACTGATACCAGGGGCTAAATTGCCAAAACCCCGGATGTACGCCATGGCGCCCAAGGAACTGCAGGAATTGCGGCGGTATATCGACCAAAACATGGAGAGGGGGTTCATCGAGCCAGCCCGTTCCCGAGTTGCTGCCCCGGTCCTGTTCAAGGAAAAGGACGGGTCCCTTCGTCTCTGTGTCGACTTCCGAGGCCTTAATGCCGTTTGTGTGGAACACTTGTACCCCCTCCCCCTGATGAAGGACCTGTTGGCCCAATTGGGTAGGGGCCGGGTGTTTACAAAACTGGACCTGCGGGAGGCGTACTACAGGGTGCGGATACGTAGTGGGGACGAGTGGAAGATGGCCTTCAACTGTCCCCTCGGCAGTTTCCAGTTCCGCGTGATGCCATTCGGGCTACAAGGGGCCCCCGCGGTCTTCATGCAGCTGATCAACCAGGTACTGCATGAGCATCTGTACCGCGGGGTGCTGGTGTACCTTGACGACATTCTGATATACACCGACACCCTGGAAGAACACGTCCATCTAGTACGACAGGTGTTACGAAAACTCCTTGACGCGCACCTATATGTGAAGATCTCGAAGTGTGAGTTTCACCAGTCCAGGTTGGACTACCTGGGATACCGCATTTCAGGGGACGGTGTGGAAATGGACCCCCACAAGGTACAAGCAGTGTTGGAATGGCAAGCCCCCAGGACGCGGCGCCAGTTGCAAAGCTTCCTGGGGTTTGCTAACTTCTACCGGCAGTTCATACCGTCCTTTGCTGCCGTAGCCCATCCGTTAACGGAGCTGCTACGGACGAAGCATTTGGCCGGTAAGCCCAAGCCGGGTCAGCCACTGGCATGGACCTTGACCTGCCAAAAAGCATTCGAAGGCCTTAAAGCCTTGTTCGCCAAGGAACCCGTGCTACTCCACCCGCAGCCCGATGCCCCCTTCATTGTGCAAGCAGACGCCAGCGACGTGGCCGTTGGCGCAGTACTGCTCCAACGGAACGAACAAGGGGTCCTCCAACCATGTGCGTATACGTCCCGCAAGTTTACCACGACAGAGAGGGGGTGGGCCATATGGGAGAAGGAGGCCTTTGCTGTCAGATGGGCACTGGCAACGTGGAGACACTTATTGGAGGGGGCGGCCGTGCCGTTTGAGGTGTGGACCGACCATAAAAACCTCGAGGCGCTACAAACACCCCGACGCCTGTCGCCCAAACATGTCAGATGGGCACAATACTTTACTCGGTTCCGGTTCACCCTCAAGTACGTACCCGGGGGGAAGAACTTCCTTGCGGACGCTTTGTCACATATGCCCCAGTACCACAGCAAACGTGAAGAGGTCGTGCAAGCGATCATGCCTCCCTACAACCAAAACCCCGAACGAGCAGGCCCCTGTACAGTGGCGGAGGGGGTGCTCCCGGACCTGCAGGCGGCTGTACAGAACGATGCCTGGTTGCGGGACCATCCAGGTCTCTTGACACTGAGGGGGGGGTGGCCTGGAGGGGGG
>NW_015389662.1:0-4043 GCF_001527695.2 Protobothrops mucrosquamatus
GTATTTTTGCACCAGACTTTGCTAGTTCAATTCTGGATGCCTCCTTGTAGATCTTGTGTTATCATCTCTTCCTGTTTTTCAGCCAATCCTTCTGGGCCAGTTGCTACCTGGCTGGCTTCACTGGAAGATGCACTGTCCAAAGTGTTGTAATCTTCTTTGACATCAACAGAGTCCTGCTCTATGACAGCTTGTCCATTGTCCACAGGCTCAACTCCATTCCCTTCCTGGTGTTGAATATTGGGAGCTCCAGTAGCTTCTTGATGAACAGTATGTTGCTCTGCTCCAAGATTTACTTGTGGCACTTGCTCCAGTCCAAGCCCAGGGGGCTGAGTGGTGTTTTTAAGTTGGCAATGGCACAAGGGACAGGTTTCTTGCACATACAGCCATTTCTTAAGGCAGCCCGCATGGAAAAAATGACCACAGGGTGTGATGATAGCCGATTTCATGTCCTGAAAGGAAGAGGCACCATTATTATGACATACTAATTAACCACAAATATATTCCCCATATATTCATCATTACAGTCAACCATCCAGCCTCTGCTGACACTTTTATTTGTCATTATTCACACATAGGCTGACTTCTTAATTTGGTGCTACCTGTATATATTGCATTTTAACTCCCATTATTTTCAATCAACAATGGGTATATTTGGGGCACCCCATGCTGAGACTGATTACTTTATATTCTCTGCCTGTGTAAAGTGTAATATCAAAAAACATGGAAGCTTAACATTTCATTCTGGGAGACACTGTTTAGATTAAATGGTTAACAACTGCAGTCTACACTGGCAAAATTATCAGGATGCTGTAATTGTAGGTATATCTTATTTGGCTTCTTAAATTTACCCTCAGTCAAAAGCAAAACATGGTTCATCTTACTTCTAGATCCATTCACAAATAAAGATGGAAAGAAGAATCTTATGTTGAGTCTAATCCGTGCTCTATCAAGCTGACTTCAATTCTCCACATTCTCATTCTATTACTCAAAAGTAGGGTCCACAGTTACATGTGTCTTGCTGGGTGTTCCAGCATTTTTCTACATGTATCGTGAGAAGAACCACTACTGTCATCTACAGTAGGGCTTTTCAACTGGTGGTACGCATACCACCTGTGGTACATTAGCATGTGGCAGGTGGTACGCGGCCCTGCCCGGCCAAGTGTAGTGGAGGAGGGAATGAGCCAGCACTTACTGTGCAGGACTTACTGTGAGAGAATCCTCCGGAGCTGCAGAGTGGCTGGGGCGAGGCAGAGGCCCCAGGCTCACTTCTGGCTCACCAGGAAGAGAAAGGAAGAAGAGGAGAGGCTATAAAAGGAGGCAGTTTGGGCGAGAGAGAGAAAAAAAGAAGCAGCCTTGGGAGGAGGTGGAGTCAGCTGTAGCTGCACCGAAGGGAAAGAAGGAGGAGGAGGGTGGGGGAGAGGAGATCAAGCAGGCCGGCCATGAGCCGATCTACAACTTCTGTGGCAGCCATCTGTGCAGGCAAGAAATGCAGCGGGGGAGGGGTTGCCCTCCACGAGGAATGAAGAAAGGCAGCATCGGCTGGAGGTGAGCAGGGAGGGAGGGAGGGAGATGGCAACGAGAAAGAGGGAGGTAGGAGCAGGAGGGAGCTATGCCTTTAAGAGAAAAGAAAAAATAGACCACAGGAAACAAACCTTTGGCTGCTGCTCCAGCTGCTCAGAGGAGATGTTTAATGGCAGAAGCGAAGTGCCATTTCAGCTGAACAACAAACCAGGAGACTGGAAGGATTCTTATGTGCTTTTGTGACTTTGAATTTCTGGGATTTGTGCAATGTGGGCATTGTGTTCTTAAGGAATGTTTGGCAATTTCTATTTGACTGATGGCTCGTGTTAGATTCTATTGCTCTGCTATTGTTAGCTGTAAGTTTTGCTGCAAGGGATTTTGAAGTATTTTTCTCCTGAATGGATTTTGCCTGTACCATTCCTTTACTTATTAATGGAACCATTTGGGGAGGCTGCCTAAGCCGGCAGCCAGTACTTACTACCTTTTTTTTTCTTCCTTAAGTGCTGGCTGCTCCTTAACTTTCTTTCTAGCTAGTAGCTAATTCTTAAAGGGGAATGTACCTTTTTAAGCTAGTCCCCTCAGCGACTTGTCTTTTCTGTCTCTGGAGGCTTTTCCTTGTTTGATAAATATATGGAAGAGGAAAGATATGGGGGGGAGGTTCAAATTCTTCCTTCAGAAGGAGATGGGAATGAGAAAGAGGGAGGCAGGGAAGGAGGGAAGGAAGTCCCGCCTTAGCACTTGGCCACCAGCAGTCCTACCATTGACTTTGCTTGTCAAAAGGTTGCAAAAGGGGATCACACGACCCTGGGACACTGTGACCATCATAAATATGAATCAGTTGCCAAGCATCCAAATATAAATCACATGACCCTGGGCATGCTGCAATGGTCATAAGTGTGAAAAATGGTTATAAGTCATTTCAGTGCAATTGCAACTTTGAACAGTTTTTTTGGGGGGGTCATCAGGTTTTTGACACCTTGCTAGGTGGTACTCGAATATTGCCATATCCTAAAAGTGGTACAATCGGTAAAAAGGTTGAAAAGCCCAGATCTAGAGCTGGGGGAGAGATAGAGATCACTATTCTAATGTACTGAGCTTCTGAGGCCATTTCAAGAATCTTCAGAATGCAAAACACTGTAAGATCATCCTTATTTATCCTTCAACTACACATCAAATTGCTGCTCAGGGTTGCATCTGCAACCCAAACTTGAAGTGCTGCTGGTTCAGAAGTGCAATATGAATCTTCCTCCAAAACCTTGATCTCACAAAGCTGCAGCAATAGTCATGACTCAGACTTTCTATCCCTTGTGGAAGATATCCTGACACCTGAACTTTTAATTTAGCCAGGATGTATGGTGTATTGCCTAAAATGCTTTTTTTTTAAAACACCATGAAGCCTGAATTCCTAAAACCTCAGATACAACTATTGCTATTCATTTGTGACTTGGATTTGTTTTTCTTAAGATTCACGTAAGAAAATACAACACATTTTGCTTCTGAAGAACCACATGGACACCAGGATATTGGTATTCAAAAACAATCCAAAGCTATAAAGAGGAAGTTTTAAAAGGAAAAACTAAGTGAGAACCAAAACATGTGAGGAATTTAAAGCATGCTACAGAAGTGCTACCTCTGTGCTTACTTTAGTTTCATTGCACAGACTGCTTAAATGGCACAATCTAATTGAGATAATTGGCCTTTTAATTTCTGGTCAACTGGTTCTCTCAAGAGGGCAGAAATAGGCCTGACTGATTGGATGGATTCTGCAACTGTCATTGGCAAGAGAGGTAGAAACTAGTAAGACTAGATAGCAAACATATAAACAAAGGAATAACCCACCATAAACGACAGACTTCAACTATAGGATGCTATAGAAAAAAGATGCTTGGATTCACCTATCAACATCTTATTTCTAGGTAACTCATTAACTTATTTCAATTGCCACCGTCAATTGAAGCCCTTAATACCAAGTTACTATTTTTTATATCATATTACATTGTTAAGTTTACATCCCACTTTTACGTTCCTCCTTTCCTGGGAGCTTAAGATGGTATATACTGCAGTGGCTCTTCCCATTTCTCTCTCTACAACCACTCTGCTTGAGCTGTGAGAAACAGAGTGATGGACTCCAAATTGAATGTGAGCATTTTAGTCCATTACACAACACTCGCCTTTAAATCAGTGTGGTTCTTTAACTACTTCTCTGCAAAATGAAAGATGTGGATACTACCTCAGCAGCCAGCCTTTCATTATTTTTTATGCCTAACGGTGACAAGGCTGGCTCAGTTAGCACTTTATGGGGCAGCTGAGCAGTAGTTTGCTTGCAAAGTTGATGCACTTCTCTGCTCCTTAAACTTTGCAGGTTAACAAGGTAAGTGATGGTCATGTGACATATAGACATTTTGGAAATGTAGGTTCCCCGTTCATATAATCTTCCACTTTTTCCTCTCCTTTACTGATTCAGCAACTGGAGAAGCTGATCCTGTGTTCTGGCACGCAACCTGCTTCTGCTCCTTTGTCAC
>NW_015389662.1:5588-15310 GCF_001527695.2 Protobothrops mucrosquamatus
GCAAAGTTGATGCACTTCTCTGCTCCTTAAACTTTGCAGGTTAACAAGGTAAGTGATGGTCATGTGACATATAGACATTTTGGAAATGTAGGTTCCCCGTTCATATAATCTTCCACTTTTTCCTCTCCTTTACTGATTCAGCAACTGGAGAAGCTGATCCTGTGTTCTGGCACGCAACCTGCTTCTGCTCCTTTGTCACACAGCTCTGTCTCTTCCAATTTCTTGTCGTCTCATTTAGAGTTTGATCAAACCCGAAGCTTCAGTCTTTTTATAAAATACCACAAGGAGGAGCCAGAGCTGCTGAAGTTCAGCTCAATCGCAGCATTTACCTGGTAGCATATGGCACAGATATCGTTATGCTGTTCCAACTGGTCTTTGGTGGCTGTGGGCAGCGATTTGATCTTATTGACCGCATCCCTGCGGAGAAGAAAGCTTTTCCATCCCAACTGAGCCCGAAGCCACACATTATAGTATGAATGAATGAAAATGATCATGGAGCCCATCACGGTCCATTCTCCAAAGATGGTCTCGGATACGCCGTAGGCCACAACACAAAGAGCCACGAGAAACTCCAGCAGCCGATAGGTGCCATTCACGTAGTAAATAACATCATCCATGTTTTCTACCGGCTCTTTTCTGAACTCTTCCACCATAAATAAGAGATAAATGAAAAGCGTCCCCAGGACCTGAACGAGGGAAAAAACCGCAGCTTCTGATTAAAGCAGGCAAGTCACGAGGTTTTGTAGCTTTTCAATATTAGCCAGTACAGTTTTTTGTAAATTACTCATTTTATAAATCAACTGCTATTAATACCATATGCTAAATTAAATCTTGTTTAACAAATGTGAGATCCAGGGCGGGGAGGAACAGACTCAGACTCAACCCTTCCAAGACCGAGTGGCTGTGGATGCCAGCGCCTCGGCATAGTCAGCTGATTCCATCGCTGACTATAGGGGGCGAAATCCTGGCCCCCTCAGAGAGGGCACGCAACCTGGGAGTCCTCCTGGATTCATGGCTGACATTGGAAGATCACTTGTCGGCCGTGACCAGGGGGGCGTTTTATCAGGTTCGCCTGATATACCAGTTGCGGCCTTTTCTGGACCGGGACGCCTTGCGCACAGTCACTCAGGCTCTCGTCACCTCCCGCCTGGACTACTGCAATGCTCTCTACATGGGGCTCCCCTTGAGGAGCATCCNTCCATCAAGCGGGATTGGCCTAGGGGGGGATTTTATAGGGATTTTAAAGGGATTTTATAATTTTTCTAATACAGGTTAATTAATATATATTTTAATTTGGCTTTTAAATATTTATTGTATAGCTCTGTTTTTATTTACCTGTAAGCCGCCCTGAGTCCCTCGGGAGAAGGGCGGGGTATAAATTAAAGTAATAATAATACAATACAAAAATGCAAGTATGCCTGTGAGAAAAAGAAAGAGTGAGAGAAAGACAGTGTATGGGGGTTGAGAGCTCCTGCACCCTTGGATAAAACAGAGTTCTGATCACAAGCTCAACACGTGCTCCGATTCCAGGCCTGAGATAGCAAGCTGGGTGGGTGGGTGGGGATATAAATTTAATAAACAAACAAACAACAAACAAACACTGCAGTTGAAATGCAAGTGCTGGGTTCTATTCCATGTTTTGAGACCAAAATTTTATATTTATATTTCCTTGGCCATGGATATTTTATATATGGATATAAATTTATTATGACATAGTTTAGTAATCTCTACAAAATAAGCCAATATGTTGTCCTTGGCCAGGAGCAGAAAGGGCTGTAAGCAGGGAGGTGCGACTTTCATTAGCTCAAAAGCTATAACAGGATTTGTCTAGAATGTCAAGGGCCATACTCCAAAAATGGGCAAGACTTGGGCACAAGCCAATGAGAAATCTTAAAAGAGTTCTAAGGGCAAAAGGGATGCCTTAAGAACCACAGAGCGTATGAGACCCATTTTGCCCTTCCAAAATCCACAAAGATCCCTCCAATACAAAAAAAAAAAGGTTTATTGGCCTTATTCATTCAATAGGAAAACTATTCTTGTATATCTATATCTCTCTATCATCTCTCTCTCTCTCTTTCTCTCTGCTAGGAGTCAGAAATATCACATAATCAATTGGCATAGGCAATCCTTGGGCTGCATATTTTGCACATCTCCTTTAGGAGAACAGATGGAAAATGCCCCTTTACTTATTTCCGTTCTGCTTTTTCCAACTGCTTGCTCTTGTTGATCACAGGAATAAAGAGGCCCTTATAACTTACCTGTAGAGAAGTGAGAATGCTGCTAGAAATGATGATCAACAGCCAAAAGTCCATGTGGAAAAACTGACAGATCATGTAGGCCATGTAAGCTGGGAAAACCAGCAAGAACAAACACAGACTCACGGCACGGAAATGCTTCCAAAGGCTCCTATAAAAAGAAATTTCCCTTTAAAACTGGGCATAGACTTCAGTACAATCACAGATTGCATGGGAGCCTGTGTTATGGTTTTATTTATTTGTATCCCGCCTTTATTATTTTTTACAAATAACTCAAAGTAGCAAACATATCCAGCATACCTTCTTCCTCCTATTTCCCTGCAATAACAACCTTGTGAGGTGGATTGGGCTGAGAGCGTGTGAATGGCCCAAAGTCATCCAGCTTGCTTTCATGGCTAAAGTGGGACTTGAACTCACGGTGTCCCACTTTCAAACATAGTGCCTTTCCTATCATAATTTCCATTTCTTCCTTTATCCTGAAAGTATGTAAGTAGAATCCATTTGTGCCTCATAGTTCCCTTTGGATACAGCTTAACAATTTGGTGACTAAATTTGGAGGAATCTGGGAGATACCTGACCCTAGTATTTCAACCATGGGCCTTTGATACCCTTGCCTTAAGAGAATATTATATTACAACAAAAGCTTTGGGTTTATGCGGACATGCTGCAATTGTCAGTTAATTTCAGAATACCATTTCCTACAACCCTGTTGCTTTAAATTAAATCACCACTCAATTGAACTGAATAGAATTTTCTGAGGGGATATGCCCATTCAACCCTCAATACTTCCTGATTTGGCTACTATTAACTTTTTTTTTCAGAATGTCCAGATTTGTATATGTCCAGGGTCCAATCTATATGTATTCATACAGATAAAAACAAATATATGTTTTTTCCACAAAACCTTTCAGATCTACTCAACAGACATGGCTTTAACATCATAGACAGTTATTCCTGACCTCCTTTTTTAACTGACATCCACCACAACATCCAATTTGCCTGATACCGATTTCTTGAAACATAATACTTGCATGCTATTTTGTAATCTTAAACTGCTCACGTAACGGGCATTGCCTCAAATAGATTTGTTGGAATTTCTGACTCAGTCTTGAGTTCTAAAAAAAATTAAAAACTAATGCTCAGCATCGTTAGCAGCGCAGGTAAAAAATGCGACAGGACAACAAAAATAACAAAAACCTGCCACACTGAGATTGCCGCAGGTTAATCTCTGGTAAATGAACACAATTCAGAAGCCATCCAGCTATTTCTCTTGATTGATATGTGGCCTACTCTGCCTTGGTTGAGCCTCACTATGCACAGAGAAGGATGTCTAACCTGGCTGACGGCTTTCTATTTTTTCAGAATGCGAGGTTTCCACCCACTTTTTTCTGGGGAGAGTAAGGTTCAGACAGCACATTATTGCTGTCTGTACAAATGAATGTGGAATTAACAGAAGACAAAACTGCTGGGGAAAGTTTGTGCAAATACATAGGAACAACATGCACATTCGTGCTGTCTTTGCATATAATTCTCTTCTATTGGAATGGTATTTTTTGAATGGAAACTGCATTGTGATTCTAACTGCATTATCATATTAGACTCGGGATGGTCAAAGTTATACAATCATCTGGCTTCCGCATGCATGTGGATGAAGGAAATCAAGTCCCAAAATAATAGAGTAAGACAAGTTGCCTCAAAGAGTAGGTGGTGGGGAATGCAAAAACACACCACAAAATTAACACCAACAACTTAGCTTCTTTATCTATGGGTGAGCATAAACAAATGAAACACCAAACACTTTGTGATATAATCTGAATGTGATCAGCCTTCCATTTCATAGGATCAATCATTATTATGCAACAGCAGAATCACATTGCTTCTTGCTCCTGACCTAATTCAATTGAACTAAGCTAATTACATGCTTCTGCAAATCTCATCTGTGTATGGTGAGGGTCTGAATAGTGTACTACTATCAATCATTCATGGAAACTTCAAGATGTAAGATTCAGAACTGAATATTTAAGAACGCTAATCCACTATAATTTTTTTTCCTAGATCTTCTTCCCACTCTCTGGTTTGAAACTGGCTGATCAGAATTCCCATGTGCCCAGATCAACATGCAGAATTAAGCTAACTACTCTCCTGTAGTTCTGCTGTCCTCGTTTCCCTTTGCTAAAAATTTTTTAACGACAACATGGTGCAAGCAAAAGATGCCAGTAACAGGTGACCTCCAGCATAACAGGCCCAGTGGATAAAAATAAACCTCCTCTTATATACAGTCCTTTCTGGCTATCCTGGAGAGGAAAAAGTGAAGTAGAAAGGAAAAGGAAAAGATGGAAAGTAGCACTAACCCAATTTTAGAACCAATTTCTGACAAAAACATATTTCTTTTACTCTCTCCAGTCACTCGCCATCCTTCTCTGGATTTTATATGCATCCCATCTATTCTTCTTGCTACTGGATCAGTTTGTTCTACCTTCACTGTGGAGCCTGAGAACTCTTTCCGTACAATAGACATAAGGCCAGCCAGAAGAGAGACTGCCCAACTTATCTGCACACCATTGTATCTCATCTCTGCAGATGCAAATAACAGAAATCATCCAGGTAGTGGCTGAGCTTTTAAGGGCTCTTAGGCTCAGCTGCTTCCTTCTCCCTTCACTATAGCATATAGCAAGCCACGGCTTGTCTTAACCTGGACTTATTTTAAAGTCATACTGGCCTTGACCTACATGAACCTAAGACATGAACCATGCCTTGTGGAACACAACGGCTGGATTCACACAGCATGTTAAACCATATTATCCATATTGCCTTATTATCCCCTATCAAAATGTGTTCCCCCTATCAAGCAGCAATTCCTTAGTTTCAGACAAACTGCTGTCTGTTTTGTCCATATCACAATAAGCTACGGTTTGTGCTTGCTCTGTAAACTATAGCAGAAAAAAAACAATGTAGCTTGTCCTTTGAATTGTCTCAAAACAGTGCATGAAGGAAAAGTACATGAGCCTCAGAATTCCTGAAGCCTGACCTTTGTTGTGCTAAATTATCAGCCCTGAATCAAGACACAGAATATTTACATGCAGAACAAAGAACAATCTTGAATGATGGCTGCCTGTATTGAATGCTGTTGACTTACTTGTCTCTTGAAGCTCCCAGAGCTAAGACAATGGGGTCTGCGATCTCCAGCATGGACTGCAGGATGGATGCCACCACAATGAAGAGAATAATACTGAGCAGGAAGGCCCGATGCACTACTTGTAACTCAATGAGTCCAGTCTGCACAGCCAGGATCAAAAGTGTGACTCCTTCTGTCATCCCCCTTTGTAGATACATTTTTAAAGGCAATGAAAAAAGATCAAGAACAAAACTGTAGTTCTCAAGTGATCTGAGGCAGTTTTAAAAGCATGTGACTACCATACGACTATCTTCCTAAGCCTTCTGATGTGGCCAAATATCAGCCTTATCAGATGATCCCAGCCAAAGGATTTTTGCTCAACAACTCTCAGAGGGAGATTTTATCTTGACTT
This sequence comes from Protobothrops mucrosquamatus, assembly GCF_001527695.2. Classification (NCBI taxonomy): domain Eukaryota; kingdom Metazoa; phylum Chordata; class Lepidosauria; order Squamata; family Viperidae; genus Protobothrops; species Protobothrops mucrosquamatus. Next base: position 11,371 of record NW_015389662.1, read on the forward strand.
TAAGCTATTTGTGAATTTGCTGGATAGACAGGCAAAACACCATCCTTCAATGTTAGCAATTCATCAATAACTCAAATGAACAAATGTTGCCTGTCATTGGCTCCCTAAACCACAGCTCTGTAATCTACAAATCAGTGATCTATGGTGAGTTTGTACAGTCATGTGCATTATAAATATATTTTATGTTGTATTGTTTGAATACATTTCATATTTGCTGCACATTTCTGTACATTACCCACATAATTTAAACATGGCAACAAATATATAAGTATTTCAGTAATTATGACAATGATATGAACCAGAATGGTTTTGTTCATGTGATCTCCACTTGAAATGGTCCCAAATCACTTTTGATTTCTTCCATCTTTGACTCATTTTCAAGTCCTAACTCTCTATAGATTAATAAGCTTTTTCTAGAGATCACCCGACTACTGTTTTCAATTCTATTTTTTCTGCTGAAAGAAAAAAGCTTCATCTGTTGCTGAATACAACTGAAAGCAAGTTTTTAGGTTGAAATAAAGAGAAATGGTGATAGAAAGAAGTTTACAAGTCAGTATTTCTCAACCTTGGCGACTTTTAATATGTGTGGACCTCATTTCCCAGAATACCCAAGTCAGCATGCTGACAAGGGCATTCTGGGACTTGAAGTCCACATACCTTAAAGTTGCTAAGGTTGAGAAACATTGCTATAGATTCTGATAATTTTGATGTTACTAACATGTTTTAATACACATCGTGGAGCTAAGAAATTGGAGGAACAATGCAAAGAATGTTATATATCAAGGTGGCAAGCAAATGCCAATTCCACCTGAGGTAGCAAAGATGCTGTACTTTAGACAGTTAAGATCATAAGAAGAAATTCAGTGACCCTTATAGTCTGCCTGAGTCCAGAAATTCCAGAGGATTTAAAGAAGCCTTCCCCAATCCAGCAATGTAAGCATATGGATGGGACAAAGAGAGAATTGTAGTTCTATTAAAAAAATAGTAAGCTTCTTAGAAAACATATATTGTATCTAAATAGTATCTGAAGGCATTTGGGGGTGTTTGTTTTGAAGAGATTACACTGTGCAATATATCTAATTTGCTTTGAGATAATAAACTTGGGATAGGCCCTTAAAGAATTAGAGGCACTCTTATTTGGACACTTACCGATTCATAGCTGGATCATTCATGAATGCCCGGTAGCCTTGCAGGTAAAACTTGCAGAGTGTTAAAACGCCAAGTGCCACAAAAGAGACAGTGAACACCAATCCCAGTAAGGAGTAAGGAGTGCTGCAGCATTCTGCAATACTAGGGGAAAGAGCATGCAGCAACATTAGAATCCATAAAGTTCTTAACACAGAGGAGAGCCAGGTATACTGTATGCCGTTCTGCAATTTCTTTCCAAAGGAGATACTGTTGGATAAACAGTATTCAAAGAGAAGATCATGTGCCAGAGATGAGTTTAATGAAAAATCATTGTCTGGTGGCTCCAAAACGCATTCAGTTTTGTTCAATGATACTTCAATTCAGAATTATCCCTAAAGATGCAAAATTCAACACATGGAATTTGTAGCATCATTTCCCGTTTAGCCAAGCATTTGAAACAAGTAGTTAATAGTGGTTAGGCAAACTATATAATGCAGAGGTCTCCAACCTTTTTGGTTTGGCGGCCCGGAAAGGGAGGCAGGCACTGCTACGTGCATGCGTACAAATGGGCTGCATGTCTGTGTGCAAAAATGAGCCCCATGCGTGCGTGCACAAATGGGCGTGTGTGAGTGCATGCGCACATGCAAATGGACGCACATGAGCGCATGCGCACTTGCAAACAGGGCTGCATGGGCGCGAGTGCTGCAAATGGAGGGTGCTGGCACTGATGGAACACTATGGGCAGCAGTGTTGCTGGGATGCTCTGGGGTGGGATGGCGCTAGTGTCAGCGGGATGCTTAGGGTGGCACTAGTGCCGGTGGGACACTCAGGGATGGAGTGGAAATAGCACTGGCGGGATGCTCTGGGCAATACTAGTCCCAGTGGGATGCTTGGGGGCGGGGCAGCACTAGCAGCGGCGGGATGCTCAGGGTGGCACTAGTGCTGGTGGGATGCTTGGGGCAGAGTGGTGCTAGCGTCGGTGGGATGCTTGGGGTGGCGCTAGCGCGAGGGGGGAATGAGTGCACACGGCTGTGCATGTGCACTGGCTATCCCTTCACGCAGCCTGATGGCCAAGCGGATGTAGTCCAGTGGTGAGCCGTGGCCCACAAGTTGGGGACTCCTGATATAATGGATATATTTTCTGGAACTATTCCATAGATATTTTCTCTATACAGTTACAGGATTTTGTGGGGCCAAGGATCACCTTCTATAAACTAAATGTGACTATAATGGAAGAAATTAAATTGTCACATAAATCTAAATCTCTTTTTGATGGGTGACCCCCATAATCAGAATCATCATAAGTGGAATAAATTCCACTTATTTCTAGTATTCAAACTATTTCATCTGGCTTATTATAATAAAAGCAAACTGAGTTTCTTCAGTGGATGAAATTCATGTATTCCTATTTCTTTTCCAGTATTTCATTATTATGTTGCTCACTAACACTTTATTCAATTATACTAAGAGTTTTGAGGATAGTCTTTAAAAAGAGCAATTTTTCAAATCCTCTAATCATGAAGATTGGTTTATCTAATACATTTTCTAGAGAGAGCTCAGAACACACAAAATTGTATAATGCATGGTCCTAAGGGACTGTAATGCTGAGATCAAATAAATTAGAGTGCAAAAGAAGCTCTTCCATTGAGAAAAATTACACCTAAACTGAGCAGTTTCTAGGTTGAAAAAATACCAAAGTCATCCATTTCTGGTCATTTTGGTTACTAAAAAACCCCAAATTCTCTCAATACTGTTCTCTGATAAACATTTTATTTTATGAGGAAATAAAATATTCACATTCTTTGTTCTAGAAACAATGCAAGGAGTCAGAGAGAGAGAAACAGATGCTTGTGAGGTGAATGTGATTATCTGTAACTGATTCATCTCATTTGTAGAACAGAGCTTTCAGCCCTTCCAGATAGATTAACTAAGGCCAAGAGTGGACAATTGCTAATTACCTTGTTAGGAACAGAAAGAGAAGTCTCTCCCTAGAGGCTGGCTGATCCCGAGTGCTGAAATAGGAGTAGATCTGAAGAGCAAACAGTAGAAGCCAGAAGACCATGAAGAGAACAGGGACCACCAGCTGGTTCCATAGAGTCATCCCCAGGGCCAGCAAGCCATAAACTTCTACTATCTGGAAGAGAAGAAATGGGTTTCTTGCTCAATTCTGAAACATCAATCCAAATAAATACCTCATAAATGCTTACCTCAAATGAACGAGCGTTTGCAATTACCCATTATCTTCCATGTATATTGGCCCACATCTACAATCATTTGCCATCACGCTTTAGATCATGAGTGGTATACAGTACAAGAATTATTGAGTGTTATCTGAATGTTACATGAATATATATAGTGAATGGTACCTGAGTATTATTGAATAGTATTGAGTTAGAAAATGGTATATTATAATAATAATAATAATAATAATAATAATAATAATAATAATAATAATAATAATAATAATAATAATAATAATAATAATAATAATAATAATAATAATAATAATAATAATAATAATAATAATTTAATTTAATTTATATACCGCCCTTCTCCCGTAGGACTCAGGGCGGTGCACAGCATATTAAAACAGATACAAACAAAATACATCAGAAAACAAAAAAACCCCATAAAACCAAATTAAAAGCCAAATATTGGAAGCTGTGTGTCAATTAAAATTTTCTTAAAATCATCCCTACCTAAAATCCTCCCTAGGTCAGGCCCGCTTGCTGGAAAAGCCATGTCTTGAGGGCGCGGCGGAAAGTAAGGAGATCCGGAATCATCCAGATCTCGGGGGGTAGTTCGTTCCAGA
>NW_015389662.1:15597-37484 GCF_001527695.2 Protobothrops mucrosquamatus
CCACCCCAAAGCCACGAATGATCTCTCCCAGCGGCTTTACATAAATATTGAACAAGAGGGGGGAGAGGACCGACCCCTGAGGCACCCCACAAGTGAGGGGCCTAGGAGTCGACCTCTGTCCCCCTGCCAATACAGACTGCGTACGGTCGGTGAGGAAGGAGGAGAACCACCGCATAACGGTGCCTCCCACTCCTAACCCTCCTAATACACCTACAAGGCATTATGTTGGATTTTGTATGTATTCACTGAATTTATGCCCTGCCTTTCTGTTTTTCAGCATTCAAGAGAGTTTACCATTATAAAGTATAAATCAAAACAAAATTAACAAAGTTAAAACCAGAACAAAACTAATCTAGTCATTAAAAATAAGTAATAACTAGATGCTTGGCAAAAGAGAGATTTCCCTAAATACTGCAAGAATTGAAAGCAAATGGTTCAGTTTAGGGAGTATGTTCCATAGCTTGGCAGCCATGGAGGAGAAATTAATCAAGGAGGGAACCAACCTATAACTAAGGAGAAATTTCTTGACGGTTAGAACACTTAATCAGTGGAACAACTTGCCTGCAGAAGTTATGACTGCTCCTATACTGGAAGTTTTTAAGAAGAGATTGGACAACCATTTGTCTGAAATGGGATAAAGTTTCCTGCTTGAGTAGGGGTTGGACTACAAGACCTCCAAGATCCCTTGCAACTCTGTTATTCTGTTATATATTTGATGGGAGCATTTTCAGAAGGTCCACTCATTATTGCCCTGGAACACAACCACCCTAAATTTTGTCCAGTTGACAACTAGTAGCCATGCAGATCTTTCAGGGCCAGCATCACACGATTAATGTACCTTGCACCAGCCAGCAACCTGGCTACTGCGGAGTTATGTACCAACTAAAGTTTTAGTTATTTATTTGTCAAATTTATATAGTCAAAATTACCAGAAAAGTCTGGATTCTTTTCAAGTTTAGCTGTTGAAAAGATCTTAGGAGATTACGAAACATTTTGTGTACTAATATTTCACTGCAGTTAAAAGACAGGAAACTGCAGAGCTTGTTGTCATTAGTATAGCTGATGCATTCCCCTCTGAATGACCTCTGTTGCCATTTTCAGCACCATAAAAGACAACACCAACCTCTGAGGGACATCATAGGTCAATGGCCCTCAAAAGCTCCCAACACTATTTTGTTGACAAGTACTGACATGAAGGACCACAGCAGTACATCCAAGGCCTAACCTTACTAGATGACCTAGAAGGATACGGTATCACAAGCTGGCAAGAAATCCAAGAGAATCAGTAAGGTTGCACAGCTTACCAATCTCCTGTGATAGTTATCTACTAAGGAGATCAAAGGAGTTTTGGCACCATGTAGACTAAATCACAATTGAAATGGTTCCAGAAAATCAGCTGTGAGTGAGTTTGGTCTAGTGCAGGGATCTTCAAACTTGGCCCTTTTATGACTTGTAGACTTCAACTCCCAGAATCCCTCAGCCAGCGTGCCTGGCTGAGGAATTCTGGTAGTTGAAGTCCACAAGTCATAAAAGGGCCAAGTTTGAAGACCCCTGGTCTAGTGTTTAAGGCACCAGGCTAGAGATCAGGAGACTATGAGTTCTAATCTGGCTTTAGGCATGAAAGCTGGCTGGATGACTTTGGGTCAGTCACTCTCTCTCAACTTAATCCACCTCCCAGGGTTGTTGTTGTGGGGAAAATAGGAGGAGGAAGGTCCATTGGATATGTTCACCACTTTGGATTATTTATAAAAATAATAAAGGCAGGATAAAAATAAATTTTAAAAAATGCTGCCTTAGAAGCCAAAGCATGCACACACACATAACTCACATACTACTGTTTGCTACATTTCTGCTGACAAATCATGTGCTCAAGCTTAAAAGAAGTTGGTGACATAAATATGAATCACTACATCCTCCCACTCTTTATGTTATATTGCTGCTATTGCTATTTAATTAACAGTTCATGGTGCAGACACTGACGTGTGCATGACAATTCTGTTTATTATTAAGACCCATGTGATGACTTGGCACCTCACAGCCCTAAATAAAGTGTAACTCTCACCTAGCTGCAGCAGAGATTATACTGTCTCTTCTATAGAGACATTAGAACCAGGAACATTGCACCCCTTTTTGCAGATTTCCCAGGATATAGAATTTTGGCAGAGCAATACCATCCAAATTTTGCTTTCCTGCCTCTAAGACCAGGAACCAAATTCTGATCTAGCAAGAGAAACTTTATTCTGCCTGCTTGCTTTTTCCCTTGTGAGCTTTTAAAGAATATAAAATATATATTTTTGTTTTCCTTTCCGCATTTTGGACAGCAAATTGAATGAATGAAATGAAAATGAAGCTTTCCTAAAGGACGGCATGTCCAGGCAGATGCACTGGGGATTGATTTTCTCAAAGGAAGAATCGCTGCAGGGGATTAATGTGGGATAGAAAAGCAAACACGGGGAAAGTGAAGTGTGATCCCAATGACTAATTGAACTGGGGAGGAGACACTTTCCCCTAAAATCTGTGTGGCTTCCAGTTTAATTACAGCAATGCTGAGCACACAAGAGTCTGCTTGGCTCCTACAAAAGCCTCTGGGGACAGGCACTGTGGCTGTAGCACTGAACATCTAACATCCAAAAACAACTAAAAAGGATTCAGTTGCTATTGCTATTTGACTTCAGTTTGGGGAAAGGATTTTTGAGGAGGGAATTTAAAATGGAAAGTTTTATTTCTAAAATTCACATAATTCTATCAATGCTCTGGGCCAATCCTGTGCTCCAGCCATTTCTTTTAAATAACAACAACAACAACAAAAACAATACAGTTGGAAGGAACCTTGGAGGTCATCTAGTCCAACCCCCTGCTCAGGCAGGAAACCCGATACCATTTCAGACAAATGGCTGTCCAGTCTCTTCTTAAAAACTTCCAGTGTTGGAGCATTCACCGCTTCTGGAGGCAGGTTGTTCCATTGGTTAATTGTTCTCACTGTCAGGAAGTTTCTCCTTAGTTCTAGGTTGCTTCTCTCCTTGATTAGTTGCCATCCGTTGCTTCTTGTCCTGCCTTCAGGCGCTTTGGAGAATAGCTTGACTCCCTCTTCTTTGTGGCAGCCCCTGAGATATTGGAACTCTGCTATCATGTCCCCCCTCGTCCTTCTCTTCGTTAAACTAGACCAGGGGTAGGCAACCTTGGCTCTTTTATGACTCGTGGACTTCAACTCCCAGAATTCCTGAGCCAGCCGTGCTGAGGGGAAAGGGGGAGGTTTCCAAGCTGAGCCATGCTGGCTCAGGAATTCTGGGAGTTGAAGTCCACCAGTCATAAAAGAGCCGAGGTTGCCTACCCCTGCACTAGACATACCCAATTCCAGCAACCGTTCCTTGTACGTTTTAGTGCGGAAGACATTTGCAGTGTCCTTTCCGCAAGACTCCTTGACAAAGGGATAGGTTAAGAAACCCATGGAAGCTCATCAAAGAGAACTGCAAGGAATGTAATTTGCACCCAGAAACGGGCTAAGCTTTGCAACTAGTTCTACCTTTACTTTTTCCCCTCCAAGAAATGTGGTTTTAGAACTGAAATCCCCTGGAGAACTACCTGCAAAACAAAATTGACTCTGCTGCACATTTTCATCTCCCGATAGCCCTTTCCCTTTCAAGCTCCGTATTAATGTAAACTGAACCAACTTTGTGTAAGATGAGTCAATTGTCAGGATGGCTTTGTGTAATAAAAACCTTCAATTTCAGTAGGAACTGTTAGATTTTTTTTTTAAGCATCAGAGAGCATGCACTTTCTTTTTTTAGGAGAAATAAGATTGTGATTACAATGTGCTATTAACAAAAGTTGCTATTCCTAACTAGTGATTATGCAAGATTAGAATCTTAACACAAAATCACTGAGCTATAATTATATTAGATTGCGTACCAATTGCTTGAAATGCAATTGGGGGGCAATTAACTCTGTGGCAATTATGTTACTTTATATAATACTCTTCTTTTGTTCTGTTCTACACTGTACACTGTTGTTCTCAAACACTGTTTATTTTTTATTAGCACCTCTCCTACAAAAACTGCATGACATGGGTATCTTCTAAATAGCTTAAATATTCTGTGTAATAACATAATTTACAAAGGAAGTTGGTAAAATGATAGTATGAGCACTGATCCTCAACTGTAACAGAGTTGGCATTTCTCAATGGTTGCAAAGTTCCCTCCCTAGGGTACTCTTATCTTTTTTTGGGTTACAACAACAACAACAACAACAACAACAACAATAATAACAATAATAATAATAATAATAATAATAATTCTGGAAATCAGCTATTTTGGGGGAATGGGATGGAAGAAGTATGCCACATACTCTTATCTTCAGATCTTCATAGGAAAGGGGAAAAATGAAATAGATCCAATTCTACAGATGCAATAGCTGTTTTGTAAAAATGCCAACATAAGCTGCCTTCATGCCCTAACCATTGTGCATGCGACAATGGGGACATAATCAGGTAGCTTCTAAATCAAAGGATGAAACTTAAGGAACAAACCTAAGGAGGCAATGACATACCCAGAAAAGGAAGACAAGAAATCTGTACACAGCAAATCATTGGATATTGTTTCTTCTCTTAGGCTATTTGGAAAAATTCCAGAGAAGCTGCTGCTTATTAAGGATTCTGTTCTGCATGCATAGAAGTAGGAAAAAGTTGCCCGCAGCATTAAAGCATATGTCAATACTCCAATTAAATGGCATCTAATCCTTATAGAGCATGGTTAGGATTTAGGTAATTTATATACATCCTCATGGTGCTGATAGCAGATCTAGCTACGGTCATTCAGTTTGTCCTTAAAAGATCTATAATGGAGACTTTCCAACTTTTATGTCATCAGAGAGAGAAAATGGATACACAGGCAAACCAAGAACTCATTTTCCAATATTTGGTCAAAATGTTTTGAACTGTAGACCCAGGTTCACATCTCCACTCAGCAAATTATTTGGGACTAGTTGTCAAATTGTGGCCAAACCTAACTTAGAAGATTTCTAATGAGAATAAAAGGAAAGATGGACAACCAAACATGCCAGTTTGAGCTTCAGAAAAAGGAAATATGCTGCAGTTTCATACTACTTTATGAAAAAAAATGTTAAAAATGCAAAATAAAACACTCCCATTCTTCAATCCTTAAGTGTTACTGGTTCCCAATGTAGAATTAGTTACATGTTTAACATCCCATTAATTGATATTAATCATCCTTCAGGTCAGTCTTTTTTTCCCCTAGAGATGATAGAAATTTTAGTTGCAAAGATTCTAGGGGCACCTGGTTGGGATGGGCTACTTTAAATATTTCAGACAGAAATATGTTCTTCATGGAATAAACTAGCTAGTTGAAACAACTTTGATAACTGTTGCCCACTGAATTCTCCCTAAGCCAGAGGTCCCCAACCTTTTGAGCACCAGGGACCAGTTCCATGGAGAAAGATTTTTCTGCGCACCAGAGGGGGCGTAATTTCATGTACTGCCTGTATCCTGATGATGGGGCTTTGCTTGTTTGGGCGGCCCGGTTTCTGACATGCCGCGGCCCGGTGCTGGTCCATGGACCAGGGGTTGAGGACCCCTGCCCTAAGCCACACAGGAAGAGAATGGAATTACAAGATTGCTATTTTAAAAAAGAGCAGACCATCTTGTTAATTAACAAGTTGATGGTTATTTATATTTCTTCAATTCTATAGCTGCATTTGATATTACAACAGCATAATTAGTTATTTCAATGGTTCATTAACTTCACAACTTAGGGAGTCATAGTATTTGTGAATCCAGAGGATTTATTACAAACACATAAGAAGCAACATTTAGAAAAGAGAAAGACTATCCTGATTTAGAATCTTGGAACGGTGTCAAAATGTACTTACAGGATAAATCAACAACAGTCAGGAGGGCAGAAAAGTTTGATCTGGTGTTAGGGGACAAAGCTAGAAACCAGGAAACTAAGTTCTAGTCCCAACTTAAGCATTAATGCTGGCTGGATGACTGTGAGCCAGTCACTCTCTTAATTCACTGAGTTGTAGGGAAAATAGAGGAAGGAGTATTACATATGTTTGCCGCTTTGAGTTATTTATAAAAATAATAAAGATGGAATTAAAAAAATCTTTAAAGAAGAGTTGCAGGCACTGAGATCATTACATTAGAACAGTCCAGACTAAAGTCCATGACACTTTGCTCATCATTTAATAACAAATTACACCAATCAATGAAGCTTGATACAGGATGTAGCTTCAATGCATTTTCCAAATGAAGGTTAGTCTTTTTAGACCTGTCTCACACTTGTATTCCAGCACTTAAAAAAACAAAAGCAAATATACGAAAAGATTTATTTTATTCCAAACTATTTCCATTCTTCTACATCAATACTGTTTGTCTCATGAAAAATGAAGAGCTTTATCAACTGATATTCAAAATACATTTAAATGGCAGCAGTAAATAAAAATTCCCGCTTTAAAATGTCTTCTACTGCTCATGGCCAAGACAATATTTTCTAATATTTTTTTCCTTAAAATTCCCAATTACAAACCAAACATTATTATTAGGTTTTTCACTCATTACCTAAACAATCATATGAAATAAGGTAATCCTCATCTTACAACCATTCATTTAGCAACCATTTGAAAGTTACAATGGTACTGAAAAAAGTGATTTACAACTGGTCCTCAACTTACGACCGTCACAGCATTCCCATAGTCATATGATCAAAATTTGGGTACTTGGCAACCAGCTTGCATTTACGACCACTGCAGCGATATGGGGTCATGTGACCACAATTTGCAACTTCCCTAGCCAGTTTCCCACAAGCAAGGTCAATGTGGGAAGTTGGATTTGCTTAACGACTACATGACTTACTTAACAACTATAGTGATTCACTTAACAGTCACAAAAAAGGGCATGAGTCACTTTACAACTAGAATAGAATAGAATAGAATAGAATAGAATAAACTTTGTCATTTTAAATGTAACTAATCAGCATATACTAAAATGAATTTTCATTGCATTCAGCTCTCAAAGGGTAACCACCTCCAATATACACCACATAAATATGACAAAAGTGTATGCATATACACACACATATACTGTATAATACAGAGAAACAACATAGTCTAGTTCGGATGTACACATATACATGGTGAGAAAAAAGAATCCTGCAAATTTACAAGAGGGATGGCATAAAGAGCTGTTGCAGAATCTAGTAGTCCTGCTAAAAATACTTCGAAGCCTCCTCCCAGAGGGAAGAAGCAGAAACTAACCGTGAAGTGGGGGTGTGGGGTCTCTAACAAGGCTTCGAGTAGCAGTATCCTGAATAACGGCAAGCCGGCTTCCTATAATCTTCTCAGCTGTCCTTACCACTCTCTGTATGGACCTTCTATCTCAGGCTCTGTTACCACCAAACCGAACAGTGATGCAGCTTGTTAAAACGCTCTCAATTGTGCCTCTGTAAAAAGTGGCCAGGACAGTACTTCCGGTTTTGTGTCGTAGCAGTGCAGCCAAGGGACTGCATAGCTCCGCACCCCACGACTGATTTTGTCCTGCCAGGGGACCCTAAATAGGTCTAAAGTCACCCCGTCACCGGAGAGGGACGAAGGAGGGGCCCCCCCACTGATCATGGAGAGACGGCGGTCGATCCATTTGATCCGGGGGAAGCCCTCCAAACCAACAGGAGAAAGGCTAGTTGTACCTCAGTGACTAGCCCAAGCTACTGGCAGCCGAAGTCCAAAAGCACTAACTAGAACAGACTGTGAACAGCGTGTTTGAAACTGGGTCAGAGTATTGATATTTTCTCTTCTATCTTGCAACTGATTTTCTGGAAAAGATCCCCAAGAAGCAAAAGACCCTCCAAAAGTGAGAAGGAAGGGGATTATAGTCCCACCCTTCCATAGACAGAAGTGGCTCTAATTTTTATGGGGAACAGAAACTTATTGAAATGGAACTTAATATAAAGCTATAGTCTGGATAAACCTGAAAATTGTGGTAATTGTTAAGATTTTCCCTTTGAAAGAGTACTGATGAATCTACAAGAAAATAATTTTCTGTTTTAAAAGTTGGAAAATGAACAGTTACTGACACCTAGTGGTGGATTAGAGTATAAAATTATAGCTGTTTTGGCTTAGAAATTGGCAAGACGCCCAGAAACAGATAACCTGTCCCTTTGATCCTCAGTGACTCTCAGCTAAACAGAGAACAGCTGGGAACAAAGGAGAGAAAATACGTTGGGCTATCTACTACAGAGTGAGAACTATAATTGTTATAAAAAATGCTGACCTTCCTGGATTATAAACACTTACTGAGCTGTGATTTTTCAGGCTCAAGAACTGTTTGCAGAGAAAGAAAAACTAACTTTTGGCTAGTCTTCTAGGAGGGAAGCTCCTGAAGTAATTGAATATTTTGGACTGCAAATTTTGGCTGACTGATAATTGTAGGACCCCTGAGCAGAAGAACCGTTATAAAATATTGCTTTTAGTGGTGGATTGACAATTGGAAACACACTGGACTATAAAGGCCATACATAAAGATAAGAATTATACAAGACTTTGTTACTGGACCTTAAGATTGGTTGGTTGGATAAGACTAATATATGGGTATTATGGTACCTGTGAAAGATCATTTGGAGGGGAGAGATAAAATGGATGTTGCATACCTAACTAAAAATGGTAGGAAACCACACCTAGGATTCTTTTCTGAAGCTCTCAGCCTGGAACATCAAAGATCTACAGGAGTAATACTTCAAGACAAGGCAAATATCTTCCAGGAGGAAATGCATGCTGGGTTGCAACTAATTCAAATGACAATTGTTTCAAACCATGATGAGATTAAAAATAATTTAGATGACATAAATGAGTACATCTTTAACCTAAACTCACAACTAAAAAACTCTCAAAAAATGACGACAAAGAATGAACAAATAAATCAAGACAATAGAACACAAATTAGAGGAAAGTGACCCAAAGATGGAAGCTACAAACGAAGGGAATTACTGTTCAGCACAGGCAAAGAAAAATCTGCAAGATTCTGTTATAATATTGGAAATGGAAAAGGCATTTTATCTTTCAGGACTTCAAAATAAACTAGAGGATAAGAAAGAAGAACTGATAAAATGGATTATAAAGATGCCAGAACCACTAGAGTCTGGGAGACAAAAAATGAAAAGAGAAATTGAGGGAAAAGGAAAGTGGAAGCTCTTTAACAAATATAAATGGACAAAACTCCCCCTCAAAAGTACCCCACCTAGTCTGTCTTCCCCATTCTTAATAACATTCATAAAAATACAGGAAGAATTCCCTAGCAAGCTGAACACACTGACTCGGAAAATTATCTGGCAAAAGAAGAAGGCTAGAGATGACTTGACCTACCAGAGGGAGTACTATATCACTAAACCAGGGATGTCAAACTCAATTTCATTGAGGGCCGCATCAGCATTGCGGTTGCCCTTCGGGGGCCGGGTGGGTGTGGTCAGGGTGGGTGCGGCCTACTGGGTGGGCGTGGATGGAGTGGGTGTGGCCTACTGGGTGGGCATGGCCAGCTCTACATTGTTTGCATCAAGGGTGCCTGTGGGGGCCTGGGCAGGAGTGGGACAGATCTGAGGGTCTCTGGCAGAAGGGGGTGGGACCGGGGCAAGGGCCAAGGCATGGTGCATTTCTTCATTCCTCACAAAGGGTGACACCTTCCCAGCATGCACCCAGGGGGTGGGGCCAACACGGCAGGGGCTCGTTCCTCGCTGTTTCTGGACAGCCTTGTGGAACTAAGACTGAATGCATTTCAGCATAGATGGCCACCACAAAATTGTACATTGGCTCCCAGCCGGCCTGGGCCAGGGCCAAGGCAGTGGGGGCCGTTCCCTCACTGTTTCCAGGATGGCTTCACGGGCCACATGAAACCACTTCGCGGGCCACATCCGGCCCCCGGGCCTTGTGTTTGACATGTCTGCACTAAACACTTGTTTGAATATGGCTAAAAAATAGATAAATTCTGGATATAAATGGGTTCTATAGTAAGAAGGATGTGATTTATGAATAGTATAGTACTTTTTTATGATATGAGAAATGTAAAAATATTGGTATGGCTTATGTGAGCAAAATGTCTAGACATTTAAATGTAATTAATTTTGAGAAAATTATAATTGACAAGAATGTTTTGAATATTGAGGGGAAATTAAGCTTAAATAAGAACTTCAAAAACAGGACCTATAGTGATTTAATAAAATGACTTTTAGCAAATACAACCAAAACATAAACTGATCAGAAAAGATGTATACACTGATGTTGTTATTTGTATAAACACTAGAAAAATGTTTACATTCAACTTTGTATGTATTGAAAGTACTAAGAATTGTATTCACTCAATTTTGGCAAAAAGAAAATACTATTGGAAGAAGAGAAGATCAAGGAAATGTATCATTGGCTAGTATGTCGATTATGGAATCATAGAAATTAACTATTATTGATTGTTGTTAAATATATGAACCCATATATTTGTTTACTAAGCACTAAAGATTATTATTGTAAAAAATAAGGAGAAAGAGGTGCTCTCCTCACCTGCAAGAAATGCAGACGCTGGTTTGCACGCTTCACTAAAGATGATGTATGAAGAGACTAGGGCAGATTGTTAGTTATCTGCACCCCCAGATACTTAATCATGTTGACCACTTCCACAGCTGCAGCCTTGATACAAAGTGGAGTATGACTATGCCCGTTCTTTCTAAAATCAACAATGATCTCCTTTGTTTTATTAATATTCAGAACCAGGTTATTTTTACTGCACCACTGCCATGTCATCCGCATACTTCATAATATGATTCGTAGCAGACTTGGCACAGCAGTCATGAGTCATCAAGATGAACAGTTATGGTCTCAAGACACAGCCCTGTGGGAAACCCATACTCGAGGAGATGGAACTGAACGTTTTTCTTCCAACTCGCACAAACTGGGGCCTATTAATAAGGAAATCAAGTATCCAATTGCATAAAGGAGTATTAAAACCTAATAGGCCCAGTTTGTTCACCAAATGCTGAGGGATGATTGTGTTGAACGCCGAACTAAAATCAACAAAGAGCATTTGCACATGAGTATTCTTCTCCTCCAAGTGCACCAATCTAAGATGAAGCACACAGGAAAGTGCATCATCTATACAGCGGTTCTTCCGATAGGCAAACTGTGATGAGTCAAATGTAGAGGGAAAGCATGAAACAATACAGTCCTTTACCAAGAGACTGGACAGCCATTTGTCTAAAATGGTATAGGGTATAGGGTTTCCTGCCTGAACAGGAGGTTGGACTAGATGGTCCCTTCCAACTATTACTACTACTACTACTACTACTACTACTACTACTACTACTACTACTATATTATTATTATTATTATTATTATCGTCGTCGTCATCATCATCATCTCAAAACCCTTCATCATAATGGAAGTGAATGCAACTGGACGGTACTTATTAAGGCATGTAATTATAGATTTTGGGGGGGCACTAGTACAATGATTGCAGTCTTAAAACATGATGGAACACACAACCTGATGCAACGAAAGATTGAAGATGTCTGTAAGGCATCCTTACGGACGCTCTTTAAGTACTCGCCCAGGGGTATTATCAGTACCTGCAGCCTTTTGCGGCTTGCTTAGCAACGAAAATTCTGATCCCAACTCTGCTCCTAATTTGAGGACTACCTATATTTATCTTGTACCCACAGAAAAAAAAACTGCACTGGCCAGGTTTGTTTTCCCCCCAAAATATATACCATCAGTACCGTTTACAAAATAGCTCTTACCTGGACAAGTTCTCTATAGGCAGACTTTGCTAAATTGATTGGCACCAAAAGGTTTGACGCCAGGAAATAGAGGACTTCCAAGCCAGTGAACACCATTGCAAATTTGTTGATGATGACAATAGTTTCTAGAGGAACCAAGCAAAGCCGGGCCAGCAGAGGGAGCATGTGAGCAGAGAAGAGCCAGATCTGCTTGGTTTTCATGACACAGGAACAAAGGGTGCAGACCACCAGCTGACCTGCCAAGGATTAAGAACACCAAACAGTTAAATCCTATCACTTTACCAAAAAAAAAAAAAAAAAAAAAAGGTTTGTCATTATAATTCCTTTTCCTCTCTATCCCTGAAAATCCAACCAACAGTATCACATCATTGATTGTCCCTCTCATTTAACAATGACCCGTAGCTTGTATGACTATTTATGGGTTTGGCCATCTTTTTTTAAAAAAGAGGAATACTGTTTATATATCCTTGAAGAAGGCAATGGCAAACTACCTTCTTACTCTTGCTGTGAAAATCACATGACTCGTCTGTGAAATCACCAGAAGTCAAGTTTGACTCAAAGGAAATGCCACTGAAATAAAGGTCTCATAAGGATTTTTAAAAATCACACGGGTTTTTATTTTGTAAAACAATCATGGGAAAGCATGCAGCTGTTAGTTGGATCTTCACTACCCAATTTCAGTAGCCCATTCTCAAAAATCTGCAGAAACTGTGCATTTATGAACAATATTCACTTCCAAAATATGCATATAAATATAAAAAACTGAACTAAATTAAAAAAAAATGTTAACTCTTGACAATGAAACATAATCCTATATGTGCCTCTTTTTTTAAAAAAAATATTAACATTTAAGCTCCATTCTTTTTGAATTAAAGTAGTCCCAAAATTTGAAAACAATTAGTTCCTCATACACTTGGCTTGGATCATCATTTTTTAACAACTTGTGGAAAAATTTCCTTGAAGGGTAATTTTATATAAACAAAATCAACTTATAAATAATCATGAATATTGCAACAGTGTTATGAAAAAGACCAGACGGGAACAATGTATCTATTACTCATACATCTATGAATATAGAGTACTTCAAATAACATCTTCAATAACTTCCAAGATCGTGGGTATACTACGGAAGAGTGTGTGAACATTATCTTGAAAATTACACGATGAGGTCGCAAGTACACTGCATTCTTGATAAATTTCATACTACAATCCATAAATGCTGAGCACCCCTTAAACTGCACTAGTAACTCTTGCTCTAAGATGTGATACTTAGGAGTAATGAAAAGCACACTTGAGATCCAAATTGCCTAATACAGTATAAAACAACCATTGTTTTTTTTCCTCCTTTTAAAATGTTTATATTTCCTTACCAGTCACTGGCTACATATTAGCTCTTCACCAAATTTTGACCATCAGAGTAACTTTTTAATTGATTCTGCCTGACTTCATCTTTCCAGTGTTTAAGAGAAGCAAATGATATGTTTGCAAAAAATGCAGTGAGGCTAATTAACAGAAACACACCCTTCCTAAGACAGGTTCAAACTTAACCCTATTGACTCAGTACATGGTGTTTTATTAAAACAAAGACAATTCTGCCTTCACCAGTGCCAAAATCAGGTTACTTGCAACTGTAATTTCCATGTACAATCTTAAATTTAAACAAAATCAATTTTGAATATTGATCAATAGAGTTTCCCAATGAGTAAGCAAATGCATATTTCATGCTCCTGATATCTAATGCAAGAACTGACCCTGTAAAGTGGTTCAGGCACGAGGCTAGAAACTGGGAGACTCTTGAGTTCAAGTCCCACCTTAGTTATAAAAGCCATCTGGATGACCTTGGACCATCGTTCTCTCTCACCTCAACCCACATCACAAAGTTGTTGTTGTAATGAGAATAGGAGGAAGTACTGTTAGATATGTTCACTGCTTTGAATTGTTTATAAAAAATAAAGGCGGGATATAAATAAACAAATAAGATCAGTTCTTATGTAAATAAAGAGTTGAAATTCTGTAGATACAGTAATACAAAAGCCAAACATCAGAACCAAGCCTATATTTGGTATTTTCATCAACGAACAAGTCTTATGATGATGTTATCAACCCCATTACCGCAGTTTTTATCTTACACTGTATTTGGTAAATTATCTTATTTATACCACTCTTTTCTATCACTGTTAAATCTACATTCTGCTTTCTTTCCAGGAGCTCAAGGCAATGTATTCAGTGAATCCACCACCAATGTATCCCAGCAACTTCCCTTTTGGGGAACTTGGACAAAGTGTGTATGCTAAAAGTCACTTTTAGT
This sequence comes from Protobothrops mucrosquamatus, assembly GCF_001527695.2. NCBI lineage: Eukaryota > Metazoa > Chordata > Lepidosauria > Squamata > Viperidae > Protobothrops > Protobothrops mucrosquamatus. Next base: position 29,689 of record NW_015389662.1, read on the forward strand.
GAGTGGGTGGATGTGTTTCCAGGCCTGAGACTAAATTTAAGGGATGTACAAACTGGTTCATGTACAGAACAGCTGATTTTAAATGGTTCATGCCTGAGCTGAATGAAGGTCTGAGTATGGAAGGAAACAAGACTGCTTTGTTCTGGACACAGATTAAAATGAGGTTGTTCCAAAGAGAAGTGCAGAGGAGGAGAAGATCAGGAAGATTCGTGAGATTGGCAGCAGTTGGGGGAAGATCTGGGAAGATCAAGTGGGTGAGTGGCTCACTAGAGATATCATGACAGGATGGGCTAAGTAGAAGAGAGAGGTTAAGACACTGAAGCCTTCCCCCATAAAAATCACTCAGAACAGATTGGCAAAACAACTGTTTTAGATTCAAAACAAAACACATTTTCTCTTGCAGGCATATCTATAATTGATTTGAATTTGGGCTTTCCCATATCTAATCTTATCTAGGACTAGCTGTAACCTTAACTACTATACCACAGTGACTCTCTTGTTCAATCTTTGCTCAAGCTTTAAGTATTCTGAGAAAAACTATGTATCACTGTATGTACATGCAGAATTTGTGTAACTTTTCTACAAAATGTTTGTTTTTATAAATGGAGAACATGTAGCACTTTGCTATGTGTTATGGTACACATACAGACCAAACTGGTACAATACAGACCAATCAGTCTAACATCAATACCTGGGAAGATCCTAGAAAAGATAATAAAAAAATAGATCTGCGAACAACTAGGAGCAAACAAAGTTATAACCAGTAGCCAGCAGGGGTTTTTCAAAAACAGATCATGCCAAACCAATCTTATTTCATTCTTTGATAAAGTGACTAAGTCAGTAGACCAGCAAAATGCTGTGAACATAGTATACTTAGATTTCAGTAAGGCATTTGACAAAGTAGACCACAACTTGCTGTTTAGCAAGTTAGAAAAAGATGGGATAGACAACAACACCATCAGATGGATCTGTAGCTGTTGACAAACTGTATTCAGCGAGTAGTCCTCAATGGCACTACATCCACATGGAGAGGAGTAAGAAGTGGGGTACCACAAAGTTCTGTCTTAGGCCCAGTACTCTTCAATATCTTCATTAATGACTTAGATGAGGGAATAGAAGGGGACCTCATCAAATCTGCAGATGACACTAAACTGGCAGGAATAGCCAACCACCCAGAAGACAAACTCAGGATCCAAGAAGATCTTGACAAATTTGTACAGTGGGCCATATCCAACACAATGAATTTCTGCCTAAATGTAAAAGGCAGAAAAAAATCAAAGGTACAAGTACAGATTGGGCAAGACCTGGCTTAAAAACAGTAACTGTGAGAGTGATCTTGGAGTCCTAGTGGATGATCACTTGACTATGAACCAGCAGTATGCAGCATAGCCAAAAAAGGTAATACAGTCCTGGGTTGTATAAACAGAGGCATAGAATCAAGATCATGCAAAGTATTAGTACCGCTTTATAAAACCCTAGTAAGACCACACCTGGAACCAATTTTGGTCACCCTACTACAAAAAAGATGTTGAGACCTTGGAAAAAGTTCAGAGAAGAGCAACTAAAATGATCAAAAGCTTGGAGACTAAAACATATGAAGAATGGCTGCAGGACTTGGGTTTGGCTAGTCTAAACCAAAGAAGAAATAGGGGTGACATGATAGCAGTCCACAAAGAAGAGGGCATCAAACTATTTTCCAAAGCACCAGAGGGCAGACAAGAACCAATGGATGGAAACTGACCAAAAAGAGCAGCAACCTGGAATTAAGGAGAAACTTCCTGACAGTGAGGACAATTAACCAATGGAACAGCTTGCCTTCAGAAATTGTGGGTGCTCCATCACTGGAGGTTTTTAAGAAGAGTCTAGACTCTAGACAATCACTTGTCTGAGATGGTATAGGTTCTCCTGCTTGAGCAGGGGGCTGGACTAGAAGACCTCCAAGGTACCTTCCAGCTCTATTCTGTTCTGTTCTGTTCCTACAATTGCTTTGGAAATGATCTAAATAAATGTTTTAGCTCTAATATGAGCACAGTACCTTTCTACTAAGCATGAACAAAGCTACAACTTCTTTGAGGCATTGAATTGTTGAAGCCAACTATGCTTAAAGCAACTGTATCAAAGTCTGAAAAAGAGGGCTGCTTTAGTAGAAAACAGAGAATACTGTGCTCACGCATAAGTCCAAAGTACTTATTTCAAAACATTTCTGAACCATGCACAGTCCCACTATATATTCAAAACAGTTGGAAATTAAAAGATCATTAAAAGTAGCTGCATGGATTGGAATGATTACAACACTGGCTTACTCATAAACATCTATCATCTTATTAAAATGTTATTATCAGCTGCTGAGTTAGAAGTCAGCTTCTCTGCTGGCTGCCTCCACCCTGACAAGTCTCCAAGTTAGTTTATTAATCTTATTCAATATATCTCTCTGGATTTTGGATAACTTCCAAGTATCCAATCCCCATTTTGCTGTGAGATAGTAATAATTAAAACTGCACTTTTAAATTCTCTGTTCTTCTCCCACATTATTTGTACAAGTGATGATTAATTTAACAATCATAAGGTGTGCTGAGGCTCATAAGGCTAAAATGGTTAAAAATCAATAGACTTTAAAGAAAGAATATAGTTTAACAAATCAGGATGGGAATGAACAGTGTGATTGTGCCCGGATGTTAAGCATCTACTTTTGTGTTGTAACTTCTTCCATTTTGGTCTCCTGTTAGAAGCCTGATGGGATTTCTCCTACTTCCTTTTCAAAATGTATTACTTTATATACAGTTGGGATCCCAAGAAATGTAACAAAACACTATAGATTGTACCTTCTGAGTATTATTGATGTTTTACAATAAATGTAACAAGTTGTATCCCCTAAATCAAAAATGGTGAACCTTTTAGAGACCGAGTGCCCAAACTGCAACCCAAACCCCACTTTTGCATTGTCGGGTGCCGGGTGGGTGTGGCCCATTGGCTGGGTGTGGCCCATTGAGTGGGCATGGCTGCGGTGGTAACGGCAGACTGGGTGGGACTAAAAGGTTCAATCAATCAATTCCAACTTTGAAAGATCTTTTTTTTTCCCCGCGAGAAGTTGAAATTGACTGATTGATTGAACCTTTTTTTTTTTTTTGCACACGGCAAAGGAGGCCTAAAGAGAAAAGATTTTATAAAACCCAGCTGAAGGCCTAGGACTGGGGCGATGGCGCGCGTGCCCACAGAGAGAGCTCTGAGTACCACCTCTGGCACCCGTGCCATAGGTTTGCCACCACTGCCCTAAATGAACTTCTGTAGTAAGATTAGGATGAATCTTCCCTCATATCCACATAGCTACAGTTCCTACTGTTCTTAAATTGGGAGGGGAAGTTGCACAATACCATACTATGCTGTGATCTGGTTCCTACTTTCTCCGTGCCTTCTCCATCTGGTTCTTTTTCTAGTGTTTCTTCCAAGCAGAGAGACTCTGTTTCGGTTATCTATACAATAAACCCTGGGAATTAGTTTAGTTAGCAAAGGGACTAAAAGGGACTAAAAGAATAATCAGACTTTTTTTTTTTTAAAAAAAAGCCACATGTAAATGTTTTCATCAAAATTAAATATGGGAATATTCTCAAAAGAATTAACAGCTGTAAAATATGAACTGGCAGGGTATATGAAAGACAGAAGAGACCACAGTATTTTAAAGTTGCAATAAACAACTTCTTCTCTTTGAACAAATAATCATGCTTATTATAAATGAATGGCAGATAATTAGCCCAAAAGGGAAGATAGAAAAGTTGTCCATAGAGCAAACTTTTTCCAAAACCATTATCCATCCCTCAACATAAAATGAATGAAAAACCAAGACCAGGTCACAGATCACAGTTTCCATAAGTAAGCTGTTTAGATTTTATTATTAAATGGCAAACTGATTTCCTGTCAGACCAGCTGTAATCTTTCCGTGGGTGATAAATCTTTTGAGCTACAAAGCTGGAATGTTTTTCACTTTGAAAGAATGTACCAATCTTTTACTGTAAATCTTAAAAAAAAAACAACCAGCCAAAATCACAAAGCCATCATGAAAACCAAAAACCCACCCATCTTCCAGCTTGAATACAGTATCAAGTTCAATTAAATAAACTGGTTGACTCATTTTCTTTGTTGATAGTTGGGAAGCTCCACTTCCATCCTCTGTGTTAATCAAAGAGGATTGGACAGCTGTTGTGAGAACAGTTGTTTAGATGTTGGGATTCCACAGTCTGGACATCTGGTATCCCAGAAAGAGGTAATCTGAGAGCTCTGTGAAAGAATCCCACATGACAGCTTGCACTACAATTATGAAGCTCTAGATCAAATAGGTTAAACACCATTTGATGCAATGTAAACTAGATTCAGCTCTTATGCTTCCCAATGTCTTTTCACATATATTAGGTTTAGGTTTAAAGAAGCTATAGCTCCATGATGTTGAATTTGAATAGAAGGAACTGTGGTTTCTTTAAAAAGAACAGTAAATCAAAGCATGAGTTGATCTTATTTACTGAACTATCTATTTAGCAGAATTCTTATGTGTGGTCACAAAAGAAGAAAAATACAACAACCTATTTGTGCAGATTTGGGCAGGTACTTTTTGTACAATGGGAAATCATAGTTTCCCAATATGTCTTAACTGGATCTTGGGGCCACCACAGTAGAACACTATTCTGAATTATACAACAGTTCATTTAGTGACTGTTTGAAGTGAAAATGGCACTGAAAATAGTGACTTATGAGACCATTTTTCACACTTATGACAGTTGCAGCATCCTCATGGTTACATGATTTACATTTGGATACTTGACAACTGACTCACATTTATGATGGTTGCAGTGCCCTTGAGTCATGTGATCCCCTTTGGTGACCTTCTGACAAGCAAAGTAAATGGGGAAGCCAGATTCACTTAATAAACACATTACTAATTTAAGAACGGCAGTGATTCACTTAACAAATGTGGTGAACAAAGTCATAAAATGGGGCGAAGCTCACTTAATAAATTTCTCATTTAACGACATAAATTTTGGGCTCAATTGCGGTCATAAGTTGAGGGCCACTTGTACAATGATATATATACAAAAAACTCAGAACAGAAGTTATTTATTTCCTGATTAAGAATATAATGGCGCCTGGCTCATTTATCTCCACCCTCCTTTCCAGTTTAAGTCAAAGAATTAAAAAGAGAAGTATATTGTTGCTGAAGTGGCACAATGCTAATTGAAATCTATTTTCCTATTCCAGCCTGGTATATGAGAATAAGAATTGTTGCTATTAATATTGTTTTCTACTATTATAAAGGATTGCATGGAGGCACAGGGCATGCAACAACATGACATAAAATGTTACTGGATTACTCAGAGGATGTTATTGGTGGCATAAGATCTATTTTATTAATTGCAATGCTGAGCAAAACCTTGCTATTCTATAGAAGGTTATGATGTTTGATGTACTCACCGATTAAAGCTGTCACAAAACGATTCATGGAAAGAGGCTCTAAGTACATTGGCCCTTCGTAACCGGATTCTAGCTCACTTCTTACATAATCCCTAAAAAAAAAAAGAGCTGTATTAAAGGACTTTTAACATGAGACGATATTTGCAAAATGGGGGTAATTTAAGACCAGAATAATGCAAGATGCAAAGTCATGGTGTTTAACCATGGTTTATTCAATAAACCACCATCAATGTTTAAACATTATTTAATAAAAACAGATGTCTATTCCATATGGTTCTCACTGGTGACAAATCTTGATGATGTAAATTTATTGATTTTTATTAGGTGACAAAAAAGCTCTATGACAAATTTAGCTATCAATCTCTTCCCCCCCACTAATATATACTTCTCAAGTAAGATCATGCTCTCATCTTCTCCTCCCTGGTAACTCAGCCTTGTTATTAAACAGACATGACTGAATCATTCCAAGAATTCATTAATTCATTTGAATTTCATTCCTGAAGTTACCAAACCTCCCTAATAACATATTTGCTTTGTGAAACCTTCCTTTGTGTGCAAGCCAAAGGCCAAAATCTTGGCATACTGCAAAATCTCTGCTAGATAGATGACCTTGCCTGTATTTGAGAGATAAAAGGACCAATATTTTGCCAAAGGTATAGAAAGCTAAGCATTCCAGCTTATCTGAGAATCATCAATTGTCAAGGTTCATGGTAGCTCTATCACTGAAATAGGCCCATACTGTTTTGATTTTGAAAGATAATATCTTAACTAGTTGCATCAATTGCAATTTCTTTCTATGTCCATATTGATTCATTTAATTTAGATAGATACAGACAAATGCTGTACAGACCAGCCACGTAACTGATCTCCTGCCCATCCCAAATTACGTAGCTACTTATTTCTTCTTTGGTTGCACCAATCTTTCCTTCTGCTCCTTCCTTTATTAAACCACAATTTCCCTATAATACCTTAAAGGCACAAAAAGGTACGGGTAGTTTTTGTTTGCCAATCGGGACTGGCAATTTAGTTGTTAAGCAAAGTGGTCATTGAATAAAACTATGACTCTGATTACAATCTTACTTCAGCTTTTCTTTGCTTCACAGACCAGCAAAACTCATAACTGCAAGGATTGCTCACAAATTTATTTTTTCATCACTGTCCCAACTGAACAGTTGCTAAGCAAGGCAGTTACTAGAAGACGACTACCTGTAAATACAACAAAACCTAAGCTGTTGTATACCTAACTCCTTCAACTCGATTATGTTAACTTGCACAACTGTACTTTCTTAAATTATCAGCTGATAAACAGTGCTTTTTTTAAAAAAAAACACAATAAGTTCTGTTCATTAAAAAAATAGATGTTATTCATTCAATCTAAAACAATACAACAGAATACAGTACAGGTAGCCCTCAATTAATAACCACTTCAGCAACCGCTCAAAATAGCAAGGGCACTGAACAAGTGGTACTTATAACCGGTCCTTGAAGTTCCAGCCATCGTTATCATCGCCTGAGTCACATGGTCGTAATTCAGGCACCTGGCAACTGGATACACCTACAACAGTTGCAGCACCTCACAGTCATATGCTCACTATTTGCAATCTTTCTTGCTAGCTTCTCACAAGCCAGGTCAATGGCAAAACCAGCAGGAAAAATTGCAAATTGCTTCCAATACTTTTTATCCAGAGATGCCTCACTATGGAGTACGACATCACAGGGACCTTGTAGTCCATAGCCTACATGTCCTGCACCACCCCCTCCCTAGCAGGCACGCACTTGTGTGGTGCAGAAGCAACCCTCTATCTTGTTCCATAGTATTCTTCTGCCTTCCAACCTGGTTGCAAGCTGTCCTTGCAACTTCCATCCAGCTTATCCTACTGACTTTGTTTGTGGGAAGCCAACAGGAGTTTGCAAGTTGCAGTCATGTGTGGTCCTCGCTTAACAATCCACAATTTTCACTTAATAATGGCAACAGGGACTCCTAGGATTGCCATCATTAAGCAATGCAGTCATGTGACATCAAACTTTGCGATTGCATTGCTTAGCAACAGATATTCTAGTCCAATTACTGTTGTTAATGCAGGACAGTCACTTAGACTTATATACCGCTTCACAGGGCTTTACAGCCCTCCCTAAGCAGTTTACAGAGTTGGCATATTGCCCCCAACAATCTGGCCCCTCATTTTAGTGATCTCAGAAGGATGGAAGGCTGAGTCAACTTTAATCCGGTCAGGATTGAACCCCTGGCAGTGGGCAGAATTATCCTGCAATACTGCATTCTATCCACTATGCCACCACGGCTCTTTGGGTTCACAATTGAGCCCAAAATGTCAGCTAAG
>NW_015389662.1:37625-54724 GCF_001527695.2 Protobothrops mucrosquamatus
AATAAATACGGTAGGTTTTTCCAAAGATGAATTCCAGAAACCAGAAAATATTCTATAAAAGTACTGCTCAAATTATGGGTTGTGAGACTCTTTTCTTAATAAGTATGTTTAACAAGAGCTGTTTTTTTACTATATAAACTGATGGTTGTGCTTTATCCATTTTTATAAGTGGAAGAACAAAATGGTTGTTACTAGAAGCAAGATATATTGAAAGGTGCAGCAGATATAAATCAAAGAAAAAAAATTAACCATATAATTATCTTACCCTAAAGCAGGGGTAGGCAACCTTGGCTCTTTTATGACTCGTGGACTTCAACTCCCAGAATACCTGAGCCAACTGGCTCAGGTATTCTGGGAGTTGAAGTCCACGAGTCATAAAAGAGCCAAGGTTGCCTACCCCTGCCCTAAAGTATAACAGATTCTACTACACTGTCATTGCAAATTAGCTGGCAACAGAAAATAAAAATGCAATTATGACAAAAAAGGGGAAAATCCATCTTCCAGTTCTCACAGCTAGCACAGTAGATATAACTAAGTCTCAAAACTTCCAGTCTCCTGCCAATCAGTTACACACAATTCAAGGGTCTTTTTACTGATGAAGCGGCTTAACCTTTTCCATGCCACTTCTCTGTTTTTCCTTTCTATCAGCTCCAGGAAGTTGTATTAGACTGGTAAGGAAAGCTGTATACATTTCCCCTTTTACGCCGTAAATCCCTATCCTGTTTATTATTACAACTTTCTGCAAACTCTTTTTCCTTGAGCAAAGATAAAGAAAAAAATGAACAATGTAATTCAGCTCTCTTTCCTAATGACAGAAGGTGAAGATCATAATCCTGCCATGGAAGGACTATAACTGCTAATGCAAACAAGCGAGGTAACATTCATTCATAAAGCTGAAGTGAGAGACTAGTCCTTTGTCTGTCCTTAAGCTGAGAGACACAATGGCAATTTACAATTTGTAAATGAGGGCATGCACTGCTGCTGCTGTGCTTTATGGAGTGGCCAATAAAAATTAGGGAGGGGGGGGATAAAAATATTGTGCCAGAAAATATTTTTCCCAATTGCTCTTTACATACAATTTATTCTCTGTGTCATTTTTTTTTCAAAAAGAAACATTCTCCAAGAAAAAAAATATTGTAAAGAACTACCGTTTATACTAGCAGTCTACAATCTTTCCAGCTCTGCAGACTGGCAGTGGCAGCAGCGGTGTGAGGGGGGGGGGAAGGGGGGATGGTTTCATGTGTCTGTGTGCTACTTGCCTGCTGCTTGCATGGCCCAATTTCTAATGGGCTGTGGTCCAGCACTGGGCCGCAGACCAAGGGTTGGGGACCCCTGCTTTATACCAGTCATAAGCTCAGTTCTTCATTACAAATATTTCATTGTTACAAAAATGTGCAAGTTATGCTGTAGTAGCTTTTTCTGGGCTACTACCTAAAGCTGAAATGCCTGAGGTTAATCTAGAAGTTTAATTCTTATACACATTTGGTTTTTTTCGATTCTATTCTTTGTTTCATGGAACTTTTTTCCCCCACCTCCCAGGAAGAAATCTGTGTTCTAGAAATGTATAGGTGTTCCTATAATTTGCTTTAAAATGGGCTATTCTACCACTTCCTTCATTTAAAAGAAGTATTTTCCTCCTTTGGCTAGAGCAGGGGTCGGCAGCCTTGGCTCTTTTATGACTCGTGGACTTCAACTCCCAGAATTCCTGAGCCAGCCATGCTGGCTTAGGAATTCTGGGAGTTGAAGTTCACGAGTCATAAAAGAGCCAAGGTTGCCGACCCCTGGGCTAGAGAGAACTACAGTATGAAAGACAAACTAATGATATTCTGGAATTGCCTAGAACTGCCTTTGCTTTAAGAAAACTTTACTTAAACTTAATGCATACTAATCTTCTGTAATAGAATCTTTTGCTTAGCTGATCAAAATTACAGCAGATAGCCATTAAATTACCAATCACAATCAGTCAATGGAAACATTTCATGCCTATTCTGATACAGCTAGCTTCTAATCCACTTCTGAATACGATTTAAATGGATAGTGCCTTACTTTTAAACGCCATGTTATGTGGAACTTCAGATACTATCTCCCAGATACCAAGGTAATCTTTACACATCTTTACACAGCTGAAGGCCTCTGCCTCCTTAAATTAATGAAGAGGCCCCTCTTAAATCCACCCCAGCAAAGAAGTCATCCTCTGTCCTTTTCCAAATTTTCAGTGACAGATCTTCAATGTATGGAGGACTACAGCCCCCCACTGCCCACAACCAGATGAGGAAGTGAGATTGGGAATGAAAGCATCAACAGATCAACAAACCAATACATTCTTGTTGATTCTTATACAATGCTCACTGGTCTTATTTCCATTTTTATTTATTTTACTTATTTTATTTTTACACTGCTTTGATGGAATATGTAATCTTAGTATTTTATCTCATTTATAATACTGAACTTTATTTGTTTTAACCAACTCTTTATTTGCTACGGTGTAACAGCCAACCAGGGAGTAACAAAACTGAATGATTTGGATATTTAATAATGCTTGGGATTATTTCTTTTTCAGAACAAAGCAATGAGTGCATACATGAGTAACTATATCTAAACAAAGAGTAATTTTAGAAGCATTTAGAAACTTCAACTATGCATCTTTTTGTTAATGCAGGAAAAATCTCTGCAAGTTAAAGATGCATTGTACTCATTGTGGTCAAAAGGATATATAGCTCCAAAGTGGAATGCTCAGAATGTTTTTTTAAAAAGTAATTCATTTTCAAATAACCATTTCAACAGTAATATGCATGAATTTTCAGTAAAGTAGAAGCTAAAACATAATTAATAATTAGCCAAGTAATAGACTTAAATTGATTTTTGTTAAGAAACACTTGGACAAAGATATACATTAATAGTAAAACTAATGTATGCACTTATTATCATCAGCATAATCCAGTTATGTATCCAATATGTTACTGACTAACCTCAAGATTGGACTGTGCCATTTTGTAAACAAAAACAAAGTGATTTAGATAAAGATAAGCATATCCAGAAATGAATTTCAAAATCATTAGACGTATTCATGCCTTTTGTTTATACCTAAGGATGCATAATCTTCTAAGCAGAAGGAAGATGTCACTGTCAAGATAGATCCACTACTTGAGACCACATTGAAGGACATTCTGGAGAGAATCTACCTGTGTGGTCGCTCAGAGTCAACACCAATTTGACAATACTTCAATCAAATAAAGGATGCATAGCTAGGAGAGTGTTATGCTACACATCTTCATTCATTTCCCAGAGGGTATGAGAATGATGGCACTCAACTGAACCACTTTACGCCAGAATCAGGAGTCTAGGAGCATCGCTTCATACCAAAGGTTCTGTTAGCCAAAACTTAACTTTATCAGTGGCTAGGCCAGGGATCCCCAAACTCTTCAGTTCACTGATCATTTCATGAAGTTTTGGATTGTTAATTAACCACCAAATGTTTATTCTATGAAAATAATTTAATAAATACTACTTTAACTAATAGCACTACAGATAACAATAACAGTCCCACTAAGCCTTGGGGATTGAAACTGACCACTCTGAGGAACCCTAGTCTGATGTTTGATATTTTATATATACAATAACATATGCTATTCCATCACCATCCTATAAGCTTACCTGGAAAAAAAAAACCTCTGAGCACCTGACATTGAGTTATTGCTATGCACTGTACATGAACTGCACTTGATGACTATTCAGAAGCTGCAGTCATGCAGGCACTGCCTTGGCTGGCCCATGTGTCAGTATTGCTCTATTAACTGTACTGGGTTTCTGTTGCAATTCAAGGTGCTAAGTTACTACTTATCAAGCCCTTCCTGGCACACAGCTTAGGTTTCGCAAAGGAATGCCTATTTCTTATGGTTTCTGCCCATCCAGTAAGTTCAGACTCTCTTGATGTTCTGTGTCTTGTTCTATGAAGTGTGGGTGGGCTCTGCTGCACAGAATGAATAGGCAGGTTCAGTTGCTACAGAGTATGAGATCCAGAGCAGTTATTTTCTTTGATTCTTTAGTCTCAACTGTCTTAATACTAAACTTTTTAACAGCAGACTTTGAAGTGTCTAAAACAATCATCCATATGGCTGAGTGATACATATCAACAATTACTGGCACACATCAACTTACAATAAGATCACCTTCATTTATAATTTGTTAGTGAACGAGAAGGCTATGTCCAAGTAATTACATTGGCAGGTAAGGAAAGGGGCGTTGTCTTACCTGAACGCCTTTTCTCAGTACGGAGATGGAGAATTCACACATGGGTTTTCATTGGATGCCTATTATGTTATTCTTACCTGGAGATCTGATGCCCAGCATACAGCAGCAGTCCAGTTAGAAAATACAGGTAGAGTTGAAGCAGGTGTTGTCTAGGCAAGGTTAGGAGCACAACACTTAAGATATAACCTAAATAAGAAATTGAGATAATACAGGGTTAAGTATAGAAATCCTTACTAAATGATTTTCAGTCATTGGTGTGAAGATATTTTGACATCTCCTATGGACCTCCATGCTTTCCCTGTCTCATTATTGATACTTAGCCTCTATACATGAAGACCCAAGCATCACCCAAGCTTTTGGATGAACAGCATCTTCATCTTCCTGGAATTAAGCTTCAGCCTTTTTGTTACTATCCAGTCACTCACAACTTCCAGGCATTGAATTAAGGCCTCAACTATATCTTCAATTAGACTCAAACCTAGGATTGACCACTCCCAGTAGTTTTATATGGATGTTAAAAAGAACCCCAAATGACATCTCTGTCACCAATTTCACTTGTCCATCTCCAGCATTACTGGTTGGAACTGCCTTTCAGAAAGAAGTAGAATCATTCCCTCTCAATATTTGCATGCAATGCTATCCTTCCCAAATCTTGGTAGTGATCCAGAAGATACCAAGAATGTGGGTCTCAAATGCTGCTCAGAAGTCCAGAAGGACTGTACTGTTGTTACTACTGCATATCATCCACCAGGTTGACCAATGAAGTTTCAGTCTCATCCCTATAATAGGTCCAGATCGTGCATTTTGCCCTCAGACTCTGAAAGGTCTGCAACTCGTGCCCCACTGTTTCTCTAAGACCTTATCTAAAAAGAGAAGGTTGGATATTGGGCAGAAGTCATCCAGATTGAACCCAGATCTGGCTTTTTTAGAAACCATCAAACCACTGCCTCCTTCAAGACAGCTCAGACAAATCCATTCCTCAAAGAATCATTAACTAAGTCCTAAATCCAACCACTGGAAAACCTTTGGTTGCCCTTAAAGAGTCTAGAACAGCAAAAAATATAACCACCGATGACAATCATCTCCTTGGGAGAATGCCCATAGATATTCCAAGCCTAGTGAACATGAATGATTTGTTGGCATACAAAATTTAGGATACAATTTATTGGTAAAATATTTAACAAACGTTTTAATAAAAACTAGTTTATTGGTAGTTTATTGCATTTGAAACAACACTTTAAACAAAGCCAAGGGATGGCAGAATTGTACTGGTATTTGGTCAGTCTCATCATCACTTTATAAACCGAGACATGGGCTCACTTGTGTTCAAATGAAAAATCCATCTTCTTTACTTGATTTCCTTCACCACTGCTCTAGGCATCATTTTTGACATTTTATCTCAAAAATTCTCCCAGGATCATAAGAAACAGAGTGTCCACTTGAGAGTAGTAAGATCCAATGTTTCTTTTTTCAATTTTTTTTATTAATTTTCTATTATTACATTTGATTAGTGCTTAATAAACATCGTGTTGTCTGGGTTAATTTGTTTGCTCAATAATACAAGTTTACATTCTTAGTCTCTACCCCCTTTTTTCCAACCACTGATAAAATAAATTCCATGTTTGAAAATATTCTGTATCTTCTTTCTCTTTGATCCTCAATGTAAGTCTGTCCGTTTCAGCACAGTCCAATATCTTTTGTGGATAAGATTGAGATCCAATGTTTGGAGTGGACATTCATACAGTAACTGTTCCTCCACCCTGTCTTCTAACTTTACTACAAATAAGTGAACTCTTATCCACAAAAGCTTAGGCTACTTGGTTTAATGCTTAATTTCAATGTCAGTCTAAGATGGCAACAAACTGTATTTGAGGGATAACAGTTTTCCCCTGCTGTGCAATCTGTTAAAAAGTAGCAATCATAAATCCATTGTTTCAGAGGGCTCATTTTTCATTTCAATAAAAGATATTATCTACTTTGAAAAATAGTTTATGTTCTAGAAAAATACGTACACTAGGACCCAACTTCTGAATAGGAAATTTGTTTCCTGCCTAGTTCCTGTAATGATTGCTGATGGGAAACAAAACTGCAAATTATTTTCTCCTTCCCACGTCAGTCACTTCAGATAGTAGACAAAGTTTCTGAATGGATGTCAGCAAAAGGCAATGCCAATGATATGCTAGTGTATACACAATATGATCACAATCAGGATCAGAGTTTCAAGTCAGTAGATTAAAAACCCAATGTTCAGATTTATATCAGTGAATAATCAATAAAACTGCCTGTATTTAGGCCAGATATTTTAGCCCTTCTTCTGGTTTAGCTAAAGGGTGGAGTACTGAATCTGATCTATTCACAGGAAAAAAGGAAAGCCCATTCATTTTTAAAAGTATAATTAAACCTTGACAACTTTGATTACACTCTCCATTACACTGTTCGATGGCTGAGACATAAAAAGAAACTGTAAATCTGGGGTTGTGCAGCCTTTCCAATATTAACTTTTTTTTTGCAGTTTCCTATGTTCAACAACTTCATTTTGGACCCAATGTCAGTTGAGAAATCTGAATTTCCCTTTTTTTAAAGCACTAAAAGGTAGCAAGCCCATCATAGTCACTAACTGTGTGGGAACTGTTCAGTAAATATTTCCCATTATGGGCTCACCTTCTGTGCTTGAAACAGCAACGCCTGCATTTTAACAACCAGTAACGATGGAAAGGGAACAGAAATAGATTGTACAGTCAGTTCTGAGCCCAAGAGAAATGCATTAGATCTCATGTGCCTTCTCATTGTGTTAAATAACTAATTTTCTAAAAGGAAGTCAGGATGGAGATTGATCATCATACTCCAGAGGAGTTCATTCCTCCATGTCGTCAGAAAAGAGATACAAGTCCAAATCATAAGATTGTGTGTTCTCTTAGCTGTACCCTAAAATAAAAAATTCAAAAATTAGATCTGTCATTCAGCCTAATGTCTGCTTAAGCATGAAGCTCGCTTGGAGGTGTCATTAATCAAGGCTACAATCTGAGCATTTGCTTCCGTGATTGTTCATATATGAGAAAGGTAGGTACAGTATGTGCAAACATATGCCTATTTGAGGGAATATTACAACCATATCTTTGAACATTGGCAACCAGTGTCGTAATATATTTATCCTTTCTGTTCTATTCATTTAGAAGAAGGCAATAATAGAAGAGGTGAACTGACCATCTTTATCAAGATTCAACTAAGACCCTAAACAATGAATTTATCACTTGCAAAGAATATTCTATTAATCTTGATAATATGGGGAAGTTCAGTTTCTAGAAAATAACAATGCTTTCACCCACCCCTACTCTATATATCTTTATCACTGCACGTTATATTACATCTTTTTAATCCTCTACAATTGTGCAGAGGAGTCCCATGGGCATGAATGATGGCAAAGGGTATCTTGCAGCAGACAGACAAAAGCTGGGAAAGAGGGTGTGAGAAAATTGGAAACTGGATGAGTTGTGATAAGCCAGGACTGAGATCTTTCAACTGAAATGTAATAATCTTTTTTGTGCAAGGAAGTTGCACAAAAAAGTTGCATCTACAGATACTTGAATCAAGCTAAACTCTTGCTGACTACACAGGCACAAGCATGCTGTTTTCTTGGCAACAACATGGAAGTTCCTTGCCACTGCCCTCTTCCAGGATGTTTTTCTAATTTCCCGGTCTAGCCTACAGCCCCTGAATTCACTGACAGTCTCTCATCATTCAACCAGGGCTGAACCTGCCTAGACAAAGACATTCAATGGCTTCAAAACTCTGCACTGCTATTACCCATGTAATTATAGTTCATGTTAGGAAGGCAGATAGAAGGATATTATACAATTTTGGTCAAAAGGTTCCTGATATTTAAAACGTGTTTAATTATACCAATTTTAGTTTTTAGTTTAAGCAAAAGTAATCTGAAAGTGATTCCCCCCCCCCCACCAACCAACCAACAAAAAAAGATTAACAGATGTCAACACTTAAAACCATAAGACAAGATCATTACAACGATGGAAAGACATTAATGACATAGGAACACAGGTTTAGCCAAATACTTGGACAAACAAAATGGTCTTTAGTTCATATGAAAAGTTAACACTAGAAAAATTTGATAGCAGCCATAAATAAACAAGAAGAGAATTACAATATTGAGGGCATTTGCATCACTAAGGCCCCTGACTAGTTGCAGAGTAAATGTACAGTAATGGTAACATCTGTTAGGTTGTTGTTAGCCACCCAAAGTTGTGTGTCATAAGATGGGTGGCCCAATAATCTTTTAAAATAAATAAATAAGATGGCATCCCCACTTCAACTTAATTGCTGAACAAATATATAAAGAAGATGATCCAATAGACATCCAGGTTACAATTGTAGTAACAGGAACCATACATTCGTAGTGATGAAACCAAGAATACTTTCTAGTGAGGACCAACTGAATTTGGCTTTGATGATTCATTCATACATTCAATTTTATAGCTACCGTATTTATTCGAGTATAACGCGCAAAATTTTCTACCAAAAAAAGAAATCAAAGTTTGGGTGCGCGTTATAAACGAGGGCTGGGGTGGGGTGACGCAGTGGCGGCCAGTCCATTGAGGGCGCAGGCGAATTGTGAGTTCGCACTGTGCCTTTTCTGGGCTTCAGCCGCTCACGCGAGGGCGAAGAAAAAAAAACGTCCCCTCGTCGCGTACAGGGGGCGGCCCGAACTGGCGAGATGCACTTCCCTTTCCCGTTAGATGGCAACTCAGGGTATCAAGAGAAAACGTTCTGCATATGACGCGAATTGTGAGTTCGCACTGTGCCTTTTCCGGGCTTCAGCCGCTCACGCGAGGGTGAAGAAAAAAAAAACGTCCCCTCGTCGCGTACAGGGGGCGGCCCGAACTGGCGAGATGTACTTCTGTTTCCGGTAATTTTATTTCGGTATTGTGTTCATAGTTTACGTTGTCAATAAATGATTTTTATCATGGCCGCACGTGTTCAACAACGTTTGTCACTTACAATGCTTGGTCTGAGCCGACAAAAAGTGAAACAAAATTTTATACCGATTTTTAATCGAAAATTAGGGGTGCGCGTTATACACGTGTGCGCGTTATACTCGAATAAATACGGTACCCATCTGAATTTGGCTTTTTGTTCCCCAATCCTGAAAAAGGTTGTATTTAAACATATATTCCTATAATAATGGAAGCATTTTGCGCTGGGCTCCCTTTAAACCAAAATACCTGAAAAAGGGAATTGATATGGATGCTTTACTTGATTTAATTTTAAGAATATTAATGGTAATCATCAAACTAGTGGAATCAATTTCTGCAAGTTTTGAAAAGAATAGGTCACTCGGTCTTCTTGAAATACCCACATTTCCTTCTGTCTCCTTCTTACGCAGGAGGATCCTTACATGACTGTCAAAATATTTTCCCTACATTGCTCTTCACAAATTCAGAAGGGGGTGAGTATCCAGAATATGTGCAGTGCAACACACAACAATCAGAGCAGTAAATATTTAAACACAAAGCACTGCTGGTAATTAATTACAGACAAGAGGAAAACACTGAGCAAATACATACACACTCGCAAATCCCTCAGATATAAAAATATTTAGATGCATTTATTAATGAGGCCCTTTTTAGCTCATGCTGTAAAATCCTGTGTATCGTCATGGAATTCTATAACTAAAATTGTTTGAGCGTGTTTAGCATAACAAGCAAAAGTTTACTAAAAAGTAATCAAAAGCATGGTGATCCATGTGAAGGGAAAAAAAACTGGAAAGAGTGTGAAGCTCTTTCATATTCTCTGAATTTTTCTTCCCTATCTTAGGACGGTGTCTGTGTGTGTCTGCTTAGTTTGATAATATCTTCCCTAATCAGGAATCTGAAAGAACTGAAAAGTATGCATTCTCATTTTGACTGAGTAATGGATTTCTACACTATCGAAACAGATGCATGTGAATAAAGTACTTTACCTAACAGAAAAGACATGCATTTGCCACAAGATTTAACTTTTGAGATGCGTTATTAAAGCCTTAGTTAAAAAAGCAGAATATTTTGAATGTTTTAATGAAGCTCTCCTGGAAAGTAAACTGGATGCCAACTTTAAGGGTGCTACAAAAGTTAAATGTCTACAGGTAATCTTCACCTAACGACCCTAATTGGAACTAGAAATTACAAATGAAGTGGTTTTTAGGTGAAACATTACGTGACCATACCACTTAGTGATGGCAGTTCTAGTAGTCCCAGTTGCAGTTGTTAAGCAAGGACCGCACTGTCATTAGGCAAAGTCCTCACAGTTTTGCCCTGCCAGGCTTGCCTGGCTACAACTCCCCCACCTCTTGCCTCATCTCTGCTGCCCTGGATTCTGTCACCACCTACCTGTTGCCCTCAACTTTCACCCTCTTCTTCCTCCCGTTGTTGTTGGTGAGGTGCATTGCTTTGGCCCTTTGCAAGGCCATGGAGAGGCTCCTGGTGGCAGCAAGGGTAGGTGACAGCAAAGTGCAGGGTGGCCAGAAGGGCAGAAATGGTCGAGGCGGGGGAGGTAGGCAGATGGAGGGAGTTGAAGTAGACACTGCGGTCGTAAATGCCCAAACTTTGACTAAGTGACCATGGGGGGCACTACAACTGTCGGAACTTTGAGGAGCAGCCATTAACTATCATTAGTTCGGCACCGTCATACCTTTCAACAGTGCTAAATAAATGGTTGTTAAGTAAGGTGTACCTGTAGTACATCTGTTTATAAACAGTTTGTATTCAGTATCACAGTATTTTCCCAGGCACCTGCTGTTTTAATGTTTAAGCTTCTTGCTGTTTGATTTTTATTTCACTAAGAGAGCCTGTACATTTGCATCCTGAGAATGACACAATTTAAGTATTCCAACTAACACCAGCAGATAACTGGAGAAACATACTTTTCACTGTCTTTTAGATTCTTGACATGGTTCTTTTTATAGTTTAATATATTTTTTTAAATATGTTTTTAGTTCTATAAAAGTGCTCAGTAAAGCCAAGAAAACAGTAAGCTATAAGCACAATCACAGTTTCACTTAGTGACCACTGAGTTTTAGAAAATTGGAATAGTTAACTCTGCAAACTTCATTTATACCAAGATTCCTCTGATTTTTAAATACCGAGCTGCTACCCTTTGCCTGGAATGCCTCCCCAACTTCCAGGACTGAATCTCATTTGCTTCTGAACGCTTCTGCAATAAGTGAGAAACATTCCTTGAAGCCCCTGTCAAGGATGGAAACAGGTAGCCATTCAGATGGAGAAGGCAACAAGAAGCAAAGGATATGTAACTAGTTAGTTATTCCACTCAAAGAGGTGAGATGGACAGAGGAAATTAGTGGCAGCTTATGATGGAATGCAAAATGAAGAAGCGCAAACTGTAAGTAAGCCATGGGTTCATGACTTGCTAGAGCTAACCTGCCAATCAGCAGGACCATACTTCATTTTGTTGCTTTTCAAGAACGGGGAAATACTGCTGACCTCCCCAAGCATTACAGTGTAGAATCAAGAGGCTACAAGCACAAAGAGGGACTGCAAATTCAGACAGGAATTGGTCTGTTTAGAGCAGGGGTAGTCAACCTTGGCTCTTTTATGACTCGTGGACTTCAACTCCCAGAATTCCTGAGCCAGCATGACTGGCTCAGGAATTCTGGGAGTTGAAGTCTACGAATCATAAAAGAGTCAAGGTTGCCTACCCCTGTTATAGAGTGTGATGGGGATGAAATTCATTTGCACATTTTTCCCAGCGAACGCTTCTTAAGCCCATGCGCAAACTAGAATGCAGTGACTTCCAAATTTCCACTTTTCCACATTCACAGCTGGAGTTTACCATCTGAAAAATACATATAATTGTGGGGAATGTACAAAAAAAATGGACGGAATATGTAGTCTAGAAAAATAATAAAATTGGAAATACATTTCTACACAGGGATTCTTAAGAAAAAACGACATGGAAGTTGATGAAAACAAACACTGAATAGTATTTTTTTAAAAATAGAGCCATACACTAATTGAGATGTGAGCTTACCCCAATATGCTGAACAGTGCATTTATGCAGGAGAACTGTGCTGGTGAAGAAGGTGGAGGAAAGTCAGCAATAATGCAAATTGCAGGTATGCTTTCCACCCACATCCAGTACAACTCCCACTGAATCCTGCTACATCATTCACCCTAGCACCATGAAGCCAAGCAGAGTCAGGAAGCCAAAAAAATGACACTGACTTTATCTTCAATTTGACTTCACTTTGAAATCTGTGTTATGTCCAGCACAATAGTACAACGCTAGCTGGGGACAAAGAAAAATGCCTCCCTTGTTCCCCTTGCTTCGCTTCCCTGCTAATTCTGGAGATGGTAATTTTTTCTTCTATGACCATCATGGAACGTAGCAGGACAGTCAAGGTAGAATTGGTTGCCCCATCCCTTCTTCATGGAAGGTCTTGACAGAAAGCCTTAAAAGTACAAAAAACCTAGCCTGGTACAAACAACGATTTTCTACTCTCTTTAGCTGACAGGGAAACGCTATGCTAACATTCATCTCCCCTTCCTTCATCATTGCACTATAACTCATTATTTCACGCCACAATAATGTTTCTAATAATTTTTCAAAACTTTTTTCTAGAGCTGAAGCATCACTGTCATCTTCTACTTGCATCTCCTACAATGCTGTTCCCGATATCCCATAATGTGCCTTTTATTTCTTTAGATTTAAACCCTTCTTTCTTCCCAAAGTTTGGGATGTCATATACACTTTATCTCCCACCCTGTTCCAAGTATTCTCCTCCAAAGAATTCAGTGATGTAGATTAAGCTGGGGAAAAAAGGATTGCTGATGCATACATCTTGAGATAATAAGCCAAAATATTAGCATAACTTTTCGTTGCTCAGATGAACCTTCTATCTATGAATAAATCAGTAAACCAGGAAATTTTCCAAACGTGGACTATATCTGAATAGGGATATTAACCAAGTTCAAAATAGAGAAACAAATACTGCCTTGTTCCAGAGACATTTAGTCATAGTTCCCTGACTCAGGAAAACTGGGAAGCTGTAACACATAGAAGATTTCTGGTTTCAATAGAAGACAATATATGTAGCTCAGGGTTGAACTGTGAAGTCACTGGTGCTCTCTGAGCATGGCACCAGATTCAGAGAGCACCGAGGACTCCACTTTCTGGTTTGACCATTCATTCATGCACATAGCCAGTGATTTGACTACTGACTGCCCAAAGTTATTCATAAGATACATAACTCTTATTTTAACACTGCAACTGCACTATATGTCTGTAACTGCAACATGCAATTGGTTTATGAATATGACTCTTTCTACAGTATATTGAACATGAGATTTTTCATTCTCTGAGCCAATCATTAAAGATATATTCTCAATTAAAGCAGAATCATCTAGATATTTGAGAGGAGGAAAAGAGAAAAAACTAGGCTCTTCTGAATAAGCAGATAGCTCTAGTATCTCTGCAAGGCATAAATTAACTGTGGCGGTGAACAATATATAACATGTAATCTCCAAAGAAAAGCATGATGCTGCAGGCAATAGACAGGTAAGCAGATACTAATCCTACATCTACAGTAACAGGATTAAACCTGAGTTAATGAACCACGCCAAGCAAAAACGGTATCACTTAGATCAACATTTCGAGACCAAGAGCAGCATTTAGCATTATTTTGCAGGGATTGGAAGGGGGAATGGGTTTGGAGGTATCTTAACTTCTTAAATATAATATGCCCATCTGAAAATGGAAGAAAACTCTTTGAAGTGGAAGATCCCAGTGTTTGGGGAAATAGAAAGATTGCTCTATTGTTTTGAGCACTTGAGTCTCTTCAGATATTCCTGTGTGGAAATCAAAAATATTGAAAAGCCTTCCAAAGAGGACTCTTCAAAGCACAGGTAGGCAGACTGTCATCCTCCAGATATTAGCAAAACATAACTCCCAGCAGTTCCATTCACTTTAATGGTGAGGGATCTAAAACATCACACGTTTGCACCATGCTTTAAAGCTAAAGTGCGCCAATGAAAAGTTAATCTATTATCCAGATGAATATCAAATAGTTTTCATTAGCTGAAAACCTCTGAATACAGTCAGAAAAGGAAGGCTTGTCAAGCCCCATACTACAGTATAAGACCAAGGAATCAAAAATCATACCGATTTCAATAGGGAGTTATAAAGCAAAATTAGGGATATGATACAGGATCTAGGGAACTGTGACAGGAACCCCAGCCTTCTTTTATAAGGGAGTTCATTATGGCACAGTCAACAACTTGGACATTCCCATAGGCCAGTTATGGCAAACCTTTTAGAGACCGAGTGCCCAAACTGCAACTCAAAACCCACTTATGTATCGTCGGGTGCCGGGTGGGTGTGCCCATTGGGTGGGCGTGGCCGCAGTGGTAACAGCAGACTGGGTAGGACTAAAAAGTTCAATCAATTAATTCCAACTTTGCGAGATCTTTTTTTTCCCTGAGAGAAGTTGAAATTGATTGATTGATTTTTTTTGCACACAGCGGTGGAGGCCTAAAGCAAAAAGGTTTTATAAAACCCAGCTGAAGGCCTAGGACTGGGGCGACGGCGTGCGTGCCCACAGAGAGGGCTCTGCATGCCACCTGTGGCACGCGTGCCATAGGTTTGCCAAATCCATGTCTAAATCAAAACAAATAATAGCTATCTTGTCATTATAAACATCCATATTATATCACACATATTGCAAAACCAAAATTTAAAAATGGTTTATTTAATACCACACAAAAACCCAGTTTATATGTAACACTATACAACAAAGATAAGATCACATATCACACCAATCTCCAAACTATTCAACTTCATTATGGCTTAGTAAGAGCTGTGATGTAAATCGCTTCCAATGCACAAAGCTTTCATAAGCCCAACCATATTCTTCCAAGTCTCAGATGTTTGCAAATAATAGTGGCAGTCTTTTTACACCCTGATAAATATGCTAATAACATAGAGATTGAAAACCAATGATAAAATATGCAGTATATAAGTCTTACGTGTTTTTTTAACATTCCTGTTATTGTATATTGATCTCTTTTATTGATTTCATTCTGCCCTGAGATCCATTTATAAAGGTACAGCAGGTTGCAAATATTTTAATTGAAAATTGTTTCAGCATTAAAGGACTATCTCACTAATGTGGTTGGAATAGGGTAGACTGCACTGTGAAATTCAAGAGGCGCTTAGATAGACTCTGAGTTTCTACTTGATAGTTTTGACCTAAACTTTACACTTTTTGTGCCCAGTGTATTGGTTAAAGCATGAAACTACTTAAACCAACAGCTTCTTCCACAAGAAGTGCAATTAATTCTTGTTCCAATTGCTTTTCTTCCTGAAGGAAATTTCTTTACTTTGAAGAGTTTCATGGTGGGATGAACAATAAGCCATAATTTAGTGCTATGACAGAGCCTAGGACAACATGGTGCAGCCAGCGTGAAAAAAGAGATTATATACTATTGTATTTGTTTTCCACTACCCCTATATTGTTCTTATGCAGTGGCCACTGCATGAATCAGTTTTAACATTGCCTTTCCTGGGAGAATCAAGACAATAAACGACTGATTCAATCTGGTTTCTTCAAATAAGCCATAATTAAAAATAAACACATTTACCCTAGCAGATCTGTTAATGACAAATTACTGTTCGTTGAAATTGAAAGCAAATGCCTCAATTTTCCTTTTGTTACCACTTTGAAGGAACATGGCAAGACGAACTGAACACTTTTTCTAACAAGGTACTGATTTATCTGAATGTAATTTTCTTATCTGTCCAAGCAACCACAATATAATCCCTGCTTTTTTTTACTTCCTAGTGTCTCCTGAGGAAGTGATTCCTCATTCATAGCAGGAATAAAAAGGAGGGGGGCGGTTGTGTCCAGCATGGCTGAATTCTGAGGGCAGGACAAGAAGCAACGGATGGAAACTAACCAAAGAGAGAAGCAACCTAGAACTAAGGAGAAACTTCCTGACAGATAGAACAATTAACTAATGGAACAACCTGCCTCCAGAAGCGGTGAATGCTCCAACACTTGAAGTTTTTAAGAAAAGACTGGACAGCCATTTGTCCGAAATGGTGTAGGGTTTCCTGCCTGATCAGGGGGTTGGACTTGATGACCTCCAAGGTCCCTTCCAACTTTATTAATTATTATTATTATTATTATTATTATTATTATTATTATTATTATTATTATTATTATTATTATTATAAGAGAGAAAGCAGTGATTATATTTTAAGCATGGCACAAGTGCCTTTTCAAACAGAATTTTCTGTCTAAGAAACACCACCTCAGAACAGATTGTGGTTCTCAGTAACTTCCCAGTGAAAAGTCTCTGGAATATTTGCATGTCTTTTTAAAGTGTGAACAGGAGGTTGCAATTCTAACAACGCACACAAAATGATTTCTTTAGTTCCTAGGGTCAACTACGACATAACTGGATGCTCTAAATCTAGTCAGAAAGCGGCGTTGTTCTTACCTGAACGCCTTTTCTCAGCAGAGTGGTGTAGAGTCCACAGGATGGGTTATTAATGCAATCCTGCTTAGCAGAGAACTAAGGTAAGAAAAAAACTTTAGCCATGCCTCCCTCTGGGTGTGCCTTCCCCAGTTTTTGCCTTAGTTCTCAGCTTAGCAGACGTATTTTCTTTGCTCCGCAAGGCTCCAGACTAGGCCTCACAGCCTCTTTTCTCCTTTCGCTCTTTTTCTTCTATTTTTTCCTTTTGGATCTCAATCTCTGTCTCTTCTGACCTCCCTGAGGCAAGCGTGTTCCCTTCCTTCGGAGAGGGATCGTCGTGCCTGCCGCCCCTTGGTGCCTTCGGCG